>NC_057808.1:418298367-418468530 GCF_018294505.1 Triticum aestivum | reverse complement strand
CGGACCTTACCACGTCCACTCCTGACCGCCCTGGCCACAAAAAAAACCACCCGCCTCTGTTGCAGTTTCCATCAAACGCCCGCACCGCTTGCCATGCCGCATTCATGCCAGCCCAGAGCAGGCAGCGGCCGGCATTGATGCCCGCGATTTGACCGTACGGGAGGGCGGCGCAGACGAACATGGCCTCTCGGGCGTTGCCGCTTCAATGTGGATGCCGCATTCCAAGAAACCAACTCCGGTCGCTGCGCCACATTGAAGCAAGCTGACCGCCCCTTTGTCTTGCCTGGCCGCAGTTATTTAAGCCATGCGTCGGCGACGCACAGAGCCACACTCCCCCTTCTCGAGCACTGCTCCCTCCCCCTTCCCGTCACCTTCCCGAGCCCAGCGGCGATGCTGAAGTCCTGATTCTCCGCGCCGGCATGCGGAGCCGTTGGAAGTTCCTCTTCAGGTGGATCATGGCACCGCCGCCTTCGCTGTCCGGGCCCATCTGCATCCACGACGGCGGGCTCCTCTGGCAGTGAGGAGGACCAGCCTAACCTCTCGGAGGTGGGCCCGACTCAGATGTTGGGGTTCCAGGTAATCATGTCGGGTTGTCCATGGGTGAATTCTACTTGTCGCTTGTTGTGACAAAATGTCGGACATACACATCAACGACATAGGCCAACCCAATTAGGGTTAGCCTGTGGATTCCGGTTTGGGAAGGTTATGGGTCTGGTTTTCTCGGTTTTAGGAACGAGAAGGTTCTTGTTCACTTTTTCCTATTTTTGTTTTTCTGTTGTTTTTTCTACCGACGTATACCATTTTTCTTTCCGGGTTTTTTCTCTTTTCTTTTTTTCCTCAACTGATTTATTTTATTTTTTCCTTTAAAAAATCATATTTAAAAAAAATTGGACTTTCAAAAATGTTTGATTAATTTTGAAGAATTTTCAGATTTTATAATAAAGTTCATTTTTTCTAAAAGCTCTTCACATAAGTTTTAAAACGTAACATTTTAAAAATTATCACAGTTTCAAAAAGTGTTCAGAATTCATTAAAAAGGTCAAAAAAATTCATCTTTCAGAAGCCTAGCAAAAAATCCCAATTTTTGAATTTTTAATATAAAAATATGGTAGCCTTTTTATAGGGAAAATCGACTAAAAAAGAAATAGAAAAAACAAGAAATTAACACTGAGAAAGGACATATGGGACTGGGGAACGCTATCTGCGTTTGCTCGACATCTTCTGGCAGCAAGAATTCAATCGGAGTTATTCTGCCCATGCTCAGGCGTAACCTTTTTTCCATAAGTAATTTTTTTGTGCTTACTTTTTTTATATGCTAGTATTTTGTTGGCAAAACTTGTTCGACCTGAGGAGAGGCCCAGTTTGTTTTTTCATCCAACCAAAAGGATGCATTCGCAGGTGATGATATGTATCGCTCTAAGCGAGCAACAAACTTCCGTTAGCTAGCAGCTGCATCAGCCTTGGGCCTCGCGCGAGTTTCCTCCAGCGAGCGGGAGACACGAGTATACATTATATTATTTCTAGTTACTAAAAATATATTATATTATTTCTAAAAAACAAACGGATGATTTGTTGGTTTTTGTCCTTTTATTTTCCCTCCTTTTTTTCTCTTTTAGGTATCGTTTTTATTCTGGCTTTCTTTTTGCGCTTTTATATCTTTCTGTAGGACAAACGTTTTTCTAATATACTGTGAACATTTTTTAATATAGGGTGAACATTTTTTCCTATACACACTAAACAACATTTTAATATACAGTGGTCATTTTTTTCAAATACACACTGCGAAAATTATAATATATGATGAACATTTTTTAATATACGCTGAACATTTTCAAATACACCCACTGAACAAAAAAAGATTATGAACGATGAACATTTTTTATAGACATTGAACTTTTCTTCAATGTACGGTAAACTTTCAAAATATACGGTGAACTTTTTTCTAATACAACATGAACATTTTTTAAATGCAACCTGGAAAATTTCTAAAATAAATAAAAATAGAAAAAGTCAGTCGGGAAAACAGGAAAACCGGAATTAAAAAGAGAAAAAAGAAGGGGAAAAAGAAAAGAAAAATAACAAAAATAGGGCAAAAAAAAAGAAACTACAAAACCGGTAGAAAACCTGAAAAAAAGGGAAGAAAACAATTTCCGCCGCTGGAAGGTTTCAGCAAAGGTCGACCCTTTTCCCTCAATTTGGTGGCGCCTCCCAATTAAGCTTGAACCCAATTGTGCCTGAGTGGCTAGCAGCACTACTCTCCACCCAGCCGACCCGCTATTGATCCTAGATGCCCCCATTTTCTCTCTTTCTCTGGTTTTAAGTGTGCGTTAATGGGACGGTCCATAACTGCGACTAATCTAGGCGTTCGACGCGTGTATATATCATTTGTGGGATTCAACATCCAGTTTACTCTGTAGTTTATGGCATCGGACATGACAAAGCCCATGCGATGTAGGAGCCCAAGTCTCATTGGAACACACGTCTGGACATGCCCAAATTGTCAGAAGATCATGCCAAGCTCGTCCATGGTTGGCAACACGATGACACGCAAGGGTTTGGTTGACGACCCTGGTCCTCGAAGACCGTACCCATTCAACATAAGAGCATCTCCAACGAGACCTCACTGCTTCGCTCTCATATGTCCGATGGATAGGCCGGACTGCGCTCTGAGCAAAAAAAACATCATCCAAATGGACTTCCAAACCTAGAACGTATGTTCATGTTGTCTCACTCCTCAAACTCAACCCATATGTGGGTAGATTTAGGGCCAAAATAGAGACAACTAGGCCAAAAAAAGACCGAAAACAATAAGAAACTTCTACTCCCTAGGTGGTTATTTGCCGCATAAGACAACGATGGAAGCTAAAGGAAAGAGTGGGCTTTGAATCTAGGTATGCTTTCTAAGGATTGCGATGCGCCTAGCCTACTCGTACACATACCTCTCTCTTTGAAACAAAGCCCTATGTGTGGAACTACTTAGATTTGTTTTCTAATTGCTTTTATCAAGCCATCGAGAAGTCAGTCAACGGTTGGCTTGAGTCCTCAAGTTGGTCTTTAAGACTTATTAGGTTCCTACACACGCTTGGACGCGTTTGTCATGTCGGATTTGACAGGACAAATCTACCTCAAATCTCTTCAAACTGTTCCCAACCCTCATCCGACCTACACTCTCCCTCTCTAGCTGCCCCTTGCCCATCTTTGCCATTATCACCACCCTAGCTCCGCCACCGTCCCCAAACCGCAGTGCCGCCACCATGGGCCATAAACCCCTTACGGCCATCCTTACCGCCACGGTACGTCTAACTCCAACGGACATACACCTCACCTGCCATGTGTTCGACGAAATGTACGAGCTGTATTTTGAGATTCTTTAGTTTATTTGTAAGCAAATGATGGGTTCGTCGAATGATGATTTTGATTACAAGGAGCTTGATGACTACATATTCAAAGAGTTCATCAATTTGTCCAATTCAAACATCGATGGCGATGAAGATGTTGACATAATGGTGATAAAAAAGAATATCCAAAAAGAAATGGAGAAGAAAGAGGAGCATCTGCTCAAAATCAGCTGTGTTTTCTTGAAAATGTGTGGAAAGTAGAGTTATTTCACCTCACAAATTGTAAAGGTGTATAACGAGTAGCGATTTTTGCAAATCACTATTAAGGGCCTGCAGAATAGTGTTATCTTAGAAGTGTCACATAGGATAAATATATAGGTGGAGGAGAGAGAAACCAGAAAAAAAAGACTTTGCCTTCTCCTATTTAGAAGATGATCTCTTAGCAACAATATCTCTCACCACATATTTAGAGATATCTAGTTACTAGTTGTAAGACTAAGAGATAGTCTATTATACACCATTTTTTACCGTTATATCCAAATTATGTGTCAATCACAGAAATAGCATTGTCCTATCAATCGCTCTACATGCCTTAAGGCTTCATCCAAGAAAAATCCAATAAATGTACTCATAGCGACCCTACTATTAAGCGACATTTGAAATGCACACATATATTTTTATGATTTTTTTCTTATATGTATGTTTCATCTTGTCGTTTATATCCCGTTGCTCAGGATGCAAACCACTGTCCACAGATTTTTACATCTCATAAGCATGATATAAAATTTGAGTTGGATGGCTTTTCTCCTACATAAAGGCATATCATGGAGGTAAACAAAGAGATGCGATTACTGTTGCCTCTCAAGAAAAATTGTCAAGAACTTTTAGCCGTGTAAACTTCTTCTCGACAATTTTTCTCATTTCTCTTTAATTTCCTATTGATCTTCCTCTATCGTCTGCCATTGGTCATATCCTTCACGCCTTTTCCTGCCCAGTTTACATACTCGTTCTCGTTGTGCTGAATTACTTTATGAAAATAATTGGAATCTCTTGAATTTTCATAACTACTAGAGTTTGCACATTTTTTATGTTCAAACCATTTTTATCGTATGAATTCGTTCTTAGTTTAAACAATGATGGTCAAGGTGGTGTGAAATTACCGGCAAAAAAAGTTGAAGAAAAGTGGTGTGGCATTCTATGTGTGAGTGTGACCCGTCTCCGGCGACGTGGAACGAGTCCACAACTTGTGTGAGCAAATCCAGAAATAATCTTCGGATTTGCTATTTCTCATGGGCGTGAAATACCTTCTCGCGTTAGTCATTATTTTTTCTTCTTCCTTCCCTCTTGGCCGGACCTCACCGAAGAAGCTTGTCGGAGAAGAACTATTCCCACCATCTATCTTAGGGTGAAATAATGACCCCATTATCTAAGGGGTGGGGGTGTAGAGGATTGCCGGAGGTTTCCATGGGTGGTGCCGGGGTTAGAGGGATGGCCGGGGTGGTGGCTAGCAACGGCGGTGGGGGAGGTTGAGGGGAGGGCGCGGACATGAGGCCGGCAGTTAGGGCAGGGTAGGCTGGGGGATTGGGAGGAGGAAGAATGAAGGGAGGAAGATGATGAACAGTAGCATGATTTATTTTGGACCATTGGATCAAAATCTGACTGTTCATATAAAAAGTGACTGATGCAACTGTTTTTTTCAGACACACAAATAGAGCCTCCCAATAATCTTTGGTTGGTGTATGTAAGTAAACCCATTCTACACAGAGTAATTATCTACTCCACTCGTCTACTCCTGAAGCGCTGCAAACAGCCGAGCACCTCCGGTGCTCCGGCTCTCCGGCTCTCCAGTGCCGTTGCTTCCCACCGTCACCGTTGCTCCTTGGAGCCTCTCCAGATGCCCACGAGCCACGGCGCAGCTCCGCCGACCCTCTCTCCCTTCCTGTCCTCCTCCGCCTCGCCCATGTCCTTCCTGTGTTTCCCCGCCAGCATCGACGGACCGACGCCGCGTCGATCTGCGGCGGGACCGCAACAGCAAGGTTTAGGTCGAGCCACTGCTCGAGTGGCGGCGCACATGGCGGCCACGGGGGCAGCGCCGAACCGGGCACCCCCGTTTCCTTGTGCAGTGGTGGCTGGTCCTGCCAGCGAGCGGCAGGTGTTCGACGAAATGCCAGGCAAGGAAGGGGCAGTTCTGGGCGCTGGCTCTGTTCGATCGAAGGGCCAGCAGAGGAGAAGCGTGCTGAAGCACTTGAGGAATCAATGCAAGGGGCTGCCGTTAGCGAGTTGGGAGACAATGCTCTGCTCGGCTCATCTCGACGGCATGCTTGACATGAGGCATGAGGCGCGCCTGTACAGCTAAACGGCTGGTTCGTGCTGCAGACATGTACTCCCTCCGTTCCATATTAGCTGTCGCTCAAACGTGGCTGTTTGACACGGACAGATAGCAGCTGGAAGTACTATCGAATTGGTTGGTTGACACAAGCAGCTTCCTATCCAGTACATAGGACTGGATCAATTGCAATGGCTTGGCCATTTGGGAGACGATGCTCAGCTCGACGGAATGCTTGACAGAAGACGTGCATGTCGTCGCCACGGAGTGAAGGAGTGCTGGGCTCTTCTTGGTGGCTCGAGATCATTGCATTTGGTGAAGATGGTTCGTTCTGCAGACAGCCATGTGTATCCACCGTCGGTGATCATCTTCTATCAGTCACGCAAGTCTATCAACAGATGGCTACAGACCTACAATGACAATCCCAACAGAAACAGAAAGAGTAACAGAAGTTCATGTCAGCCGTTTGCACAGCATTGGGAGCCTTTGCCCCCAGACCGGAGACACCCAACCACATGGCGTCGAGACTATAAAAAGGCCAGCCCCTCCCTCCTCCAATACCGTCCCCTATATAACTACCACCACTTCAGAATTCAGATCACACCTTCCCTCCCAAACTCAAAACAAGAAGCCATCGCCCAACGCCCATCGCAAGCAGCAGCCAGGCAACCAACCGCCGCGCAAGAAACCAAGAAGCGGCCATGTCAGGGAGGAGAAACAGAGGCGGAGCAAGCGCGCCTCCTGCACTTGCCCCTCCTGGACCCGGAGAGAGGCCACCGCCACCCTCCCAGAGCTCCAGGAGGCCGGCGGCCGCCACCTTGGAACAGCGGCTGCGTTCCAGTGTCGAGCGGGAGATAGACGAGGCCAGGGTCATGCAGCGCGCCCCCTCCCACTCCACCTCCGCCCCGTCATCATCGCGGTCAAGCTTCTGGCCGCGAGCGCGGCAGGCGGCTAGGAAGGTTCTTGGCATCAGCAAGAAACCCTCCGCGAGGTCAGCAGCAGGAACCCCGCACGGGCAGGAGACGGTACCTGAGGCCACCGGCACGTCGGAGTCGGCGGCCGTGGCGGCGGCAAGAACTGGCACCGGTGATGAAGCCGGGTCGGGGCAGCAGCCTGTAGAGGTCGCCCCCACGCGGTCTGAGTTCGCCGCCATGATGCAAACTGCGTTGGCGAAGATCCAGGAGGGTGACGCGGCCGACGACCAAGCCAAACGGCAGGCAGCGATCGCCGAGATGGAGAAGGCAATGACGTTCGCCGAGATGGAGAAGGCAATGACTGCGTTGATGAAGATCCAGGAGGATGCCGCGGCCGGCGACGAAGCCCAAGGGCAGGCAGCGTTCGCCGAGATGGAGAAGGCAATGACCGGCCTCATGGACCTCTCCCACAAGAAGACATCGGGGCCACCGAAACTCCCTCGCGATTTCGCTACCAAATGGCCTCATAGCGATGTAAGTGCCTGCCACCGTCTCTGATTCTTGGCTTCCAACTCTGTTTCTAATCGAAGCTCATGTCTTCTTCTGGCCCCTCTCGTTTCTTCTCTGTATCTTGCTGTTGCTCGGATTCTTTTATCTCCGTGCAAGAATTTCTAGTTTTTGTGGCTCTTTTCTTTGTTTCTTGCTGTTGCTGTTTCTAGCATTTGCACAACAAAATGCTACATGGTGTTCACTGGTCAAGTGGTCAGTGGAAAAAGTATTTTTAAAAGTTCAAAACGAAAAAGTCTCAGTGGAAAATCTCTCGTGCTATTCCGGAAGAAACAGTAGCATTCAATCAAATTGATTAAGCCAGTAGCATCATGGTGTTCTTTTACATGGTGTTCTTTTCTTCATTTGTAAGAACTATTAGAATACGGGTAAAATTTCCTGCTCAGTTCAAGTCCAGTAGCATCATGTATTCATGTGTAACAGTAGCATTCCATCAAATTGATTAAGCCGTCTCTCTGTATGCAATCAAATTTATTGCTCCATTTCAACATCTTCACCAATACTGATTATACAATTATGCTGTGTTGTTAGGGCGATCCACTGCTTGAACGAGTAATGAAAGATCCTATTATATTGGCTTCTGGATATGTAAGTCACAAGCTCTCGCCATTGCTTCCTTTTATAAAAAATGTATTGACTGTTTTCTGCTGGATGTTTCCTGTTCTGCCAAATTTATCTGCTCACCATCACTAGCCAATGAAATATTATTGCTAATTTGTCATAAATTATTAATAATGGGCAGCAATAAAAGCTATCCACAACCAGGATTAACTGTCCAATACTATTAACAGTATCATGCAGTTCTCTCCTCTGACTTGGCTAGTTAAATGTAAGTTGAGACTCATATTATCCTTTGCATGAGATTCCCTTTTTAGTCACTGAGTAGTTTGATTATCGATGGACTTTCCTCTTGAATTGCATCACATGTTTATAGTTAACGGATATCCAAATAGATCGGGCATTGAAAGAAAAAGGTACAAGTTGACATTCTCCTGGATCATAATAAAATAACCTGCACTTCCTGCTGTATGTAGCAGTTCGAATCGCCTCAGATGTACTTAGGTTAAGCTAGTTGGCCAGGTCTGATAATCGTAAGCTGTTAAATATAATATATGTTTCCCTTGTGCTGTAGGTTTATATGGTTATCTTGGGATGTAATCAGTAGTTATTGGCGCACTATGACATACTGTTTCTGAAAAGTAGAAACCTGGGACCAAAAATCAACAGGCTTTTTCTTGTTTTCCTTTTCGAGTTGATGTTTATGCTATGTATCTTTTTGCGCCATTTTCTTCCAAGGAAATACTATGTCCCACGGATAAGTTGAAAGTGAAACTGACATGCTGTGCTTACATTCATCGTATGGTCGCATGGGTGTAGGTTTTATGTAAGCTGTATTATGTCCTTTTCTTGTTCGCTCCCGCTTGCGCAGGGTCCGGGGAAGGGTCCAACCACTTTGGGTCTTTAGTACGCAACCTTTCCCTACATTTCTGCAAGAGGCTGTTTACTATAATAAATTTATTCAAAGTGTTTTTTGCTTCTTCTGGAACTCTCCCATGATTTAGATTGACCCAGTAACCACGTTTTGCTTTGCTTGATTGCAGACTGTTGATAAATCATGCCAACAGTGGTCCCTTGCACAGAAAAATACCTGCCCTGTTACTGGTCACTCCTTGCCCCACTCACTCACTGCTCCAAACCACCTCCTCCATGACATGATTGCTGAGTGGTGCCTCGACCACTCTAATCTTGCCCGCTCCAGCATTGGACGCTCGCTCCCCTTGGTGCCACCTGCAGAGGATGAAATTCAAGAGATCCTAGAACTGTTCTCAGGGCATTCAGTACGGCAGAAAGAGGCCTTGCGGATGCTAAATCTAATGTCCAAAACATCCAAGGGAATGCAACCTTGCCTTGCCAAGTGGCCAGAGCTGACCCCACTGCTGATGGATCTTAGGAAGCACTGGATGAATGTATGGTCAGCTGATATTGAGGCGCAGAGGATCTCATTAATCCATAATTTGTCCATGCACAGGCCCAACAGGGAGATCCTAGCCGGTCAGAATGAAGTACCAGCTGTTCTAAAGAATGTCGTCGAGAGGGCAGGAAAGCTTGGACTTTCAGCATCATTGTTGGCCATGGTAGCTTCTATAATTGCAACACTGTCAGAGTTTGATGTGTTCAGGAAAAGAATGGTGACAATAGGGGGAATGAAAATGCTCAGTGGTCTACTCAAGATTGAGGATGTTGTACTAAGGAAGGAGACTGGCGCTGCAATCCTTGCACTCTGTGCAGATGAGGAGGCCAAGTTATCAGCTGCTGTTAGTGACGTGCCTGATAAGCTGCTGGAATGCTTCATGGCCACCGATGAGTTCCTGCTCCTGCTCGACCGTCTACCAAAATCTCCAGAGGCGCTGAACATGATCTGTGACAAGGCTATGGAATTGGTGAATATCGTCATGGAGGAAGATGCTGGTGGAATGGTGACCTCTCAGGGCATCCACTCTGCGATCTCCTTGATCTTCGTCATTACTGAGAGGGATGTGGGTAAGCTGAAGGTGAAGAACGTGGAGGATTTCAAGGAGCGGCTGCGGGAGCTTTCGTCCAAGAGAATACCGATGCAGACAATGTTTCAGGTGGAAAAAATAACTAAGACGCTGTCAGAAATGTTTCCAGCTCCGACGACGCAGTTACAGAACCAGTAGTAATCCAGTGGAAGCCGTCTCCAGCCACATGAATAGACGAGTCTTATACTGTCTTTCTGTATAGTTGTTCGTGTATGTGTTCCAGACAGCTTTTTACTGCTGTTTGTTTACATTTTTGTAGTGGTTTCATTTGTTGACTGTGGCCACATAGAGGAACTTGTTCTTACAGCCTCGTGAGAAATATACGTGTCATTCTGTGCATCCTACAGATAAACGAATCATCTAGCTACCATATGTAAACATTTAATTCTTTCCCTAGTAATGAGCATGGAAATTTTGGGACCCGATTGTAGTATAGTTTTGATCTACGCTTTGTTTGTTTGAGTATACTTCCTTCATGAGTGCTGCAACCAGGGAGAGCCAATGCAATGCAGTCTGTCAGGCCCAAGATCTACTCCATCTCGGTTTTTTAGTTTTTTGTTGTTGTTGAAAGTTGTGATTCATGTGTTGGAAAGTTGAAATGTTGGGGCTGACAGGCTACATTTAGATCCCAGTTTCCCTTAGTTTTTTGTTAAGAAAAATTGAAGTTTTGTACCATATGAGAGAATAGTACCAGATATCTATTTTAGTAAAAAGGTAGTATATCAACTAGTGCAAAGTTATCGCTGTGCTTCTTTCTGAAAATCCTCTTCTTAATTTCTAAAAGTGAGGTACATTGGTGAAACTTCTTCCAAAAGCTGATGGCATTATTCAGAAACTGTAAGATTGTGAAAGCCTCTTGTCATTTCTTGAAATATGCACAAAATTATGAAAGTTGCTCCTTAGTCCTCGAAAATTTGAAGGAGAAGAAAGGGGGTGATTACTTTCCGATAGGAATATATAGCTGCAATTAATGCTTTTTCAAAGATGTTATCGGTAGTACAAAGTTTGATTGAACCCAAAAGTACTCATTTATTTATTTTCTTCTGCTGAAGAAAATAGCTCGCGGCCATTCGTTTCCACGTCTTTGACGAGCTTCAAAGTGCTCCAAAAACCCGCGACAGTGCTCCATGGAAGCACATACCATTACTCAAATTCCAAATAGTACACCCTAAATAAGGCAGCGGAAGCAACCATATTCAAAGCAATTTATTTAGTTAGTTTCACTTAGCCACGGTCCATGGACACGCAGCATTCAAACATTTCAGTCAGAGATCACTTTCCAAACTTAACAAGCAAAGGAACAGCGAGGTTCTTAGAGAGGAAAGCCAGGACTGTCCGTGAGCGCAAGGTCGGTCAGCAGGCGTAGGAGTGCGCCGCCCAGGCTGAGGCGCTCGTCCACAAGCGTGCCGCCGCATCCCAGGAAGGATGCCGTGACGATAGGCCTACGACATTCGAGATATGGCTTCGGTTCGTTAGGTAGATTTGGAGTTTTTAGTTAAGTTTTATATTCTTTTTACATTAGTTAAGTTTTATGCATAGTTAATTTGAACTATGCTTGATGTTTTATGTCCAAACTATGTTTGAATGTCTGGACACCTACTTATTTGAGGTTTACCATTATGTACCCGCACTCCCTGCGGATGTCCCCGGACACGTCAAATGTGTCCACGAACAAGTAGGGACGTCCATTGTGGTTTGCCGTTGGAGATGCCCTAAGCATACATGGTCGGTACGATTAAAAAAATATACATGTACAAAGCAAACAATTATGAAAATGTCTTGATTTATGAGAGGTCAAACTTTAAGCAATTGCCTTGAAATATTGCAGAGCTAAACACTGCACATAGTGATACATTAAGAAATAACGCATATAGTGTTAAAAAAAGCACATCCCACTACAGATCACAGAACTTGACCTTTCAAACACATGATAAATCAATGATAAACATTGCAAAGTTCAACATCATGGCACCGGCTGCAAGGATCCACCACATCTAGCTGAACTGTAGAGGGAACTTTCCCCTTGATGTATCTTTCGATTATCAAGGCTGCTTTATGGGCTTCCATGGGTCTATTCAAGCAGGAGCATTTAGCAGATTGATCATCAGAATACCTGAAATTATCATTGGTGGTGTCTAACATAAGGCACTCGAGTGATGCTGAATTTTCCAGAATATGGGACGTCAACTCAACCATGCTCTTTGAAGAGGGGAACCTACAAATGTTCACTCTCCGGAGCTTGTCATGGCGGTATCCTGGAATCTGCCTTAGACGCGAGGGGTCTTCAGAAAGCAATTCATCTATGGATTGTAGCTGTTTCGGTACCTGAAGATAAAAAGAATGGTTTAAATACTTGAATTAATGATTTGGCGCATCCAAAGATATATTTGCAGAGTGAACAATGCCTTACGCGCAGTTTGAATGTCTCCAAGGACTGCATAAAGAAACCGCATGTTAATAACATTCCAAAGTACCACTACTGCTCTATGCATAATAATCACAAAAGGGTTTGGAATATACCTCACTCCAGGAACCTATAGTAAGAGTTTCAAGATTCGGTGCAATGGACGGAAGCTCATCAAGTGCATAACGGAGGAAGAGGTGACGTAGCACATCTGTGTTCTTCAATCGCAATGACTCCCCAAATAAGAACTCAACTCGGTTACCTATAAAGTGAAAACTATTAATACTTGGAGCTTTGTTGTAGCGATCCGACCTCAAACGGTCAAATCTCTGTGCATAAGTGTCATCCCTGGATCGGTAATGCTGACACACACAGTACTTGAAGGATTTATAACAGAGTGCAATCACACACTTATTACATCAAATGTCTCAAAAGAGAACTTATTACAATAATATGGCTTAAGGCCATCTAAATAAGATAACTGCGAAAGCATCGAAGGTAAATGAGTCCATCAACTCCAACGGCATAGCTGAGTGCACAACAAACGACCTAGCGCACCTTACTCTTCGTCTGAAAAGTCTGCAACATAATACGTTGCAGCCCGAAACGGGTCAGCACATGGAATATGCTGGCAATATAACACTTTAGAGCAATGAACAAGATAAATGCTAACACTACATGCATATATGGCTGGTGGAGGCTCTATGGTTATCATGTTTTTGCGAAAAGCCAATTTTTCCCTACAACAAAGGAATATTTATTTTTTAACTATCATGGTGGTTGATAAACATTGAGAAGGTTCCTCCAACTCAATCCCAATTAAACAGTATTAAGAACCCAACAATTTAATTTAGAGTGATGAGATCAAATCAATAATTTAAGAACGAGATACTCAAGATGTCCATAACCGGGGACACGGCTAACCACGATTAATTTGTACACTCTGCAGAGGTTTGCGCACTTTTCCCCACAAGACTCGATCTCCTCCGTTGGATTTCTCGCACTACATGATGTTTGAGAAACGGATGGCCGAGACACAGTCTTTCAGAAACATTAACTCTTTACTCTGGGTAGACAGTACCACCTACATCCCCTACATCTGCTAGCCTACCACTGAAAGAGGTCATGCAACCTACTAAATTATGCCAGAGCCCATAATGGCTTGTGGCTGCACACGGAAGTTTCTAGCATGAATAATCTTATGATCCCTTTGAGCCTGGGTGGCGAACCATAGGATGATCACACGGGTACTCCGGGATATCCTAGGACAACACTGGATTCTCCAGGTGCCCGCAACCAATCCACCCAGATGTGTATTCAAGTAGCCACCTTAAGTTAACCATTAATTAACAACTCTCACATCTGTCATGGATACACTCAACCAATCCACGTCTACGAGCATAGCATAGCAGTATAAGCATATCGTAGAAGTAACTCCCACGGTTTGATATAAAGGAACAATAGGTTCTACCTCATCAACTACTTCCCAAACCCACATGTTATCAAATCCTACTCATGCAATGTTTGAGGGTTGAAACTAATGCATAAAAACTGGGTAATAAAGGGTATGATCAAAGTGTTACTTGCCTCGCTGACGATCCGCAAACCCTAGAGACTCGTAGTAGCACGCTTCGCACTCCGGAAATTCTGTCGCAAACAAACAATAGCATGCATAAGCACTCAAGCATAGATGCAAGGATAAAACTCAGATAAGAAAGTCCAAATTGAAAGTTCAACTGAAGTGCTTCGATTTACAAAAAGAATCAATCAAATCGGAGCTACGAAACTAAAACTACGATCAAAAGAAATTCGAATTCAAATCTGCATGCAACCAAAAATTTAAATTGTCAAAATCATGTTCAAGTTGATTAACTGGAAAGAGGGGTTCGAGACGAAGATTTTGGCGTTGGTTTCACTGGATTTGGACGGACGGTTGAAAAGTTGCGAGGGTTTGAAGATCTGGGGCTAATCTGCGGTAAAAATAATCACGGATAGGTCCCTGGCCGAAAATAAAATAAAAAGAAAAAAACTAACGAACGGACGTTCGCTAGCAGAACTAAACGAATGAACGCGTTCGCGGGCAGAAGCGTTCGGGCGAACGTCCGTTAAATAGAACCGCTCGGAGAAAACCGGGAAAACTGACAAAAACCCGATCTATTAAAAAATCGAACTAGATCTAGGGTTTACCAAATAAACAAACGAAAACCGAAACAAAACTGGTCGGCGACGGCGGCGGACGGCGGCGCGGCGAGCGGCGGCGGCGTGCAGCAACGGCGGCGGTGCGGCGGCTGCGGGCGGCGGACGGCGGCGGCTTGAGGTGGGGAGGGCGGCAGGGCGGCGCGGCTATTTAAAGGGGCCGGGGGCCGACTTGGGCGAGGGGGCGTCGGGTCGGGGTCGGCCTCGGGAGGAGTGCCCCGGCCGGACTCGGACGCGGTGGCGGCGGGGACTCTCCTGCGCGGGGAGGCGGCGGCGGCGCGGGCGCGGCCCGGCTCGGCTGGGCCTTTGGCCCAGTCGGGCGACGAAGAGTTTTTTTAATAAATTCCGCCGAAGAAAAATCCTAAATAAATATAAAAACTCTAAAAATAATTCCAAAAACAATTTTCACCGTCTAAATAAAATATTTAGAACAAAGTGAACATTTTTCTGGCCTAAAAATGCAATTTTGAAAAATGCATATTTTTCTGATTCAAATAAAAATTTCGAGTAAAATCCAAATAAAATATTTATTTGATTTTAACATTTTTCCTCCAATATTTATTTTATTTTGGAGAAGTCATTTTATCTCCTCTCATTTATATTTTAATAACGGAAATATTTCAGAGAGAAAAATTATTAAAACCAAAATGATCCTCTTTTCAAATTTGAGAAAAATTCAAATATGAAAATAAATGCAATCCCCAACTCTCTCCGTGGGTCCTTGAGTTGCTTAGGATTTCTAGGATCGCAAATAAAATATGATATGCATATGATGACCTATGTATAATATCCAAATTGAAAATTGGGATGTTACAAACCTACGCCCCTTAAGATGAATCTCGCCCTCGAGATTCGGGTTGGCCAGAAAATAGGTGTGGGTGGTCTTTCCGTAGGTCTTCCTCTCGTTCCCAGATGGCTTCATCCTCGGTATGGTGGCTCCACTGTACTTTGCAAAACTTGATAACCTTGCTGCGTATAACTCGGCTGGCAAACTCGAGAATCTTGACGGGTTTCTCCTCGTAGGTTAGATCACTATCCAGCTGAATTGCTTCCAGGGGCACTGTGTCTCTCAGGAATATCGGCCATCTCAGCATGGCACTTCTTCAACTGGGAAACGTGAAACACATCGGTAACTCCAACTTGTAGGCCACTTCTCCCATTCACTCAAAAACTCGGTATGGTCCTACAAATCGGAGCTAACTTTCCCTTAACTCCAAATCGTTTAACTTCTCGCAGAGGTGACACACGAAGATACGCTCTGTCTCCGATTTCATAGACTACCTCCTTGCGCTTTGTATCGGCATAACTCTTCTGCCTAGACTGAGCTACCTTCAGTCTGTCGTGAATTAACTTAACCTTCTCTTCAGACTCTTTGATCAAATCTGGTCCAAACAACTGGCGGTCTCCAACTTCATCCCACATCAACGGTGTCCCGCACCTTCTTCCATACAAGGCTTCGAAAGGTGCCATCTTCAGACTAGCTTGATAACTGTTTTTGTATGAGAACTCCGCGTACGGCAAATTATCATCCCAACTGGATCCATAATCTAATGCACAGGCTCTCAACATGTCCTCCAGAATCTGATTAACTCTCTCGGTCTGTCCTGTTGACGCTCAAAAATGGCATGATCGCAAAGAGTGACTCGAGTCTATAATGGGATGAGGTTAAAATTATGAGTTCATGTCATCATTTGATGGCCCTCTTCAAGATGATCGAAATAAATATGAAGATGGACCAAAACGAAGCTCAAGTGCAAAAGATATGACAATTTCGGAGATACCCGTGTTAACATCAGATTACAAAATAGCATGAAACCTAATTAAGATGACCTCGGATGAAAAAGTATTCAACATCAAAGTTCTTCATCTCGTCGAAACGGACGATTCTGATATAAAAATCGTCTTAATCCAATGTCGTATGCAAAAGTTACCGCCAAAATTGTGTGCTGCAGCACTGCATGGCCGGATCATCCGGACTGGGGTCCAGATCATCCGGCCGGGGGGCGAAAAATTGACCCAAACAACAGAAGATACAAGTTGAAGCCGGATGATCTGGGTCGAGTCCCGGATGATCCGGGTAAAGGCCGGACAATCCGGGCAATCGTCCGGACGTCCGGACAAGTTTTTCTGCTGCAGACATTAGAAAACAGCCCGAAACACCCTCAAGATGGCCTCATGTCGAAAAGGGTTCAACACGAAAGTTGTGCGTCTCGTCGAGGCGGTTGATTTTGATGTAACAATCATCTTAATCCGAGTTCTTATGAAAAAGTTACAGCCCGATTAGTGGACTGCTGTCCGAAATCTGGGCTTGGCCGGATCATCCGGGCCTAGAGCCAGACATCCGGGACAGAGGTCATGAGAAGTCCGAATTTAGTTAGATTTTGATGATTTGGACGGCAAGGCAAGTCCTTTTCTTGTACGAGAAGTCCATCCGCCTCTTATATAGACAAGAGGCGACGGCCGATTGAACAACACACAATCGAACAAACATATACTACTTTTTACCTTTACTTTTCCTTCTCCCTTGTTCTTCTTCTTCCTCGTTCTTCGTTCGTTCTTCTTTTGCAGGGCGGCGAACCTCAAGGCCCTAGGGGAGGCCAGGCCGACCTAGGGCAGCCCATAGCCGCCGCGCGCCCTGACGGGGTCCCTCCCGGGCGTGTGGGGTGTCGGGTGTACAAAAGCGCCCGCCGGATTGTCTTGCGTACCACGCTTCCGGCGGGTCTCCTTCGACGTGAGCTGCGGTGCATCGCCCCCGGCGTCGAGGGTACACGGTGACGTGTTCGTGTGCGAACACACTTTTTGGCGACTCCGTTGGGGACGAAGCTTTGAACGGTCTCTAGCCCGTTCTTGCTACGAAGAGATCGTCATCAAGTTGCTGCAATCTACAAAGGTAATATGAATACCCAATTCCCCTTTGTAGATGCAATTAATCCATATGTTGTTGCTGGATCACCTAATGAGCATAATGTATCGGCTAGCCCTAGTTTTATCAATCATGCATCTAATTATGCGCAAGGGCCGATGCAAAACAATCTTCATGCTTCAAATTCTTATGATTTTAGCAACGTATGACATATGTATCCAAACTCTCATGCATCGGCAACCCCACAAATCCATATGCCGATGAACAACATGATGGGTTTGGTTAATCAATTTGAAACATCTCATGTTAAAATTTCCAATAGCATACAAGAAAGTGTTTCACCTTTTTATTCATTGGCAACTAATTTGCAATATGTGAATCCAACCTTGCCGATGGATGGGAGAATTGGCCATGCTACTACTAGCTATTCGGCCAGTTACTCTCAACCATCATATGCTACACCTCATGTTAGTAATTTTTCAGCACCGTATGCAACTATATATGTTCATAATTCGGCCCCGCATCTTCATGGTCATAGCCGAATAAGTGAAAATTTTACAGGAACACATGTGCCATCCTCAAATACTGTAGCATATAATGCATACTCTACGCAATTCAAGAATTTCGGCAACACTCACGAATCATTGCCGAAAGAATCTGAAAGTATTGCGGAGCAATCCCTTCCAGAAGCGGTTGTGGTTGCATTAAAAAAGAGCTTGGCACAAAACAAGAGAATTAGTGCTCTTTGCCTTGAACAATATGAAAAGGGGTTGTTTCCTGATTATGCTACAGTAAAGGCTAGAGTTTTGCAGGAAGATGAAACTTCATCAATTGGTAGTATTGGTGAGACAGCATATGGTTGTACAGCAGTGCATACACCTCCACCTAGTACCGCAACATATTATACACCCCCTACACAATTGCAAAATTTCGGCAACACTAACACTTCATTGCCGAAAGATCCTAAAAGCATTGGGGGGCAAACTAATCTAGAGCGGGCTGAAATTGAGAGGGGAGTTAAAGCTTTGCGCGATAGGGTGCAAGTACTTCGCCAAGAGAGAACTGATAGGGAATTAGCTCAAAGAAAAGAAGCCTTGCCAATTGATATAACCGGTGAAAAGAATGATGATTCGGAAACTAAAAGTGCTTCGGTTGAGAAAGCCGAATCAAGTAGTATATATTCCGAATCCATCAAATCCAAAGAGGCAAACAATGTTGAGAAAGGGCATGGAAAGTATAGGAAGACAGCCATATTTGATTTTTCTGAAATTAATGGAACATATTTGCTGCCCTATGAGTTTCGTGCCATAGAAATTGACGAGCTTCAAGAACAACAACAAGTAGCCGAAGAAAATTTGGTGGACAAATATCTTCAAACTAATGATGCACAAAATCAAGAAAAAGATGATGACAAGGCGTTGGGGAGCTATCCGAAGGCGGAGCAAGATATTCTTCAAGTCACGCCACCATCATGCTCTTCCAATATATTTGAAGAGGTATGTCTAGCAATTAATTTACTTGTTTTCAGATTTGGTCATGACTTAGTTGTTGATGCATATATTAGAAAAATCTTCATAAGAAATATTGAGAGACCAATGAAGAAGGGTAATTTATTTGTTAGCAATCAGATTGTCACAAAGCATATTGGTCAACACATTGCACCATTCAGAAAGACCGATAGCAAAAAATTATTGCAGCCAAGGCCTTCCCCATTGCTTTATCTAAAGCTCATATCTAATTGGGTAGCTTTGCTTATTTATTACTTGGCTTACACTTGGTCTCAATTGAGACATGTATGTTCTAACTATTTTCGTTTCAAAAATTTAAAGCCAAGGTTAAAATCTTCTAAGCAAACTGATGCCAGTATAGTTTCTTATGCAAAGACATCGGAGATAGAGTGCAAAACACAATTCATAGCCGAATGGGGTGATGCAAAATCTGAACCATTCGTTTGCTTAACTCCAAAGCCATTCTCATAACAAGATCGGCTAGAGAATAAAAAGTTTACCTTCAATTCAAACATGTGTGTTCAAATCTTTGATTTGTTGTTGAGAAATAATTATATTAGAATTCTTGATCACCATGTTGAGCCATCTGTCCAGGGACGAATGTATTGTAAGTTGCATGATTCGTCCAAGCATAATTTTGAGGATTGCAACATGTTTCGACAAATAGTTAAATCGGCCATTGATAAAGGACAATTGAAATTTGTTGAGACACCAAGAGATGAGTAGTCTATTCCAATTGGTCCCGATGGTAAAAGGTTTTTGCATCGGCTGATTCAAGGTGATCCACTTAAAGAGAAGGTAAAAACTGCAGGTGATGGGATCAAGCTTTCAAGTAAAGAAGTTGTTAAAGAGCATAATGAACATAATCTTGAGGGCGAGAATTCCATCAAAGCTACAATGAAGACGCCAAGGACTGGGGGGTAACAAGAAAATCCAAAGATCAGTGCAAGCACAACCAAAGAAAACAAAGGCCGACGTAAGCACAAAGGTAAAAAGCCGAAAGTCACTTCCGCGCAACTATTGGAAAAATATCAGAAGATAAGTGAGAAGAATAGTGCTTATCGGCCAACTAATGCAAAAGCATCAAGATCACCCCCTAGGCGCAAATCCAAGGATCGGTATTGGCAAGAAGAGAATTTGAATGCAACTTGTTCATATCCTTATTTTGGGCCGCCAATGCCAATGTCGTGGATGCCTCCCTATGCTCATGTAGATCCATATCCATCCCGGGACATGTACGATACAAGGGAACACTCTCCATCTTATTTTAGAACATCTCACCAATATTATGCAGCTCCAAGAAAAACAACATTTGAACAATCACATGTTAAAGACCGTTTCAATCATAAGGAATCGGTCCGGAGCTCAAGGAAGAAGAAAGAGGTAGTCAAACAAGTTTACTGCGTTAAAAGAGATGGTCGTAAGAGTGCTACTTCAGATTTGATCTCAAATGAAAAACAACCAATGAAAGTGTTGACATTGGCTACTTAAGGCAATGAGATTAAGCAACCAATTAGTCAAAGTGTCAAATCTGAAGAAAATAAGTTGAGAGTGCACAAGGCCAAAAAGGAATCGCCATTGGTCAAGACAGAACCACAGCCGAGATGCCCACTCGGCTTATCGTATTGGCAAAAGAAGAAATTACAAAACCTTAGCGCACAAGAGGTAAGACAGAAGAACATGGCATGGGTTCCCAAGAGGACCAATCATAACAAACAGGATTTGCATGCTTCTATTGCAACAAGTACAATAAAAGTGAAGAAAGAGGAGGATGGAAGCTACAAACAATTAAGCCGAAGGTGTGCATCACAACATCAAAATCTTCGGTTAGCACATCATCCATTTTCTTCAACCATGCCATTGATGCCTTTGCCATGGAATTCATCCCTAGGTATGATCAATTACCTTCCATGGATTCATTTTGATCCATGGATGCAACATAATTTTCTATATCATGAGAGGGTGTTACCAAATCACTATACATTTGGTTAGTTTCATTTTTGTTGCTACTAATACAAAGGGGACGAAATATTTTGTTGCTATTTTATTTGTTTATTTCGGCTATACATGCATTGGTGGATGAATTCTTTTCTACATGGACCTCATGGTAATGGCCGATACTTAACTATCGTCCTAAGAAACTATCTAATCATGGCCGGTGTGGAATTCTAACATCGTCCTTAGTTCAATTGGAGACCGAGACAAGGTACATGTTAAGTGATATTACCCTTATCTTTCTAGTACTATGGAGATTATTTTTTATGTTTAATTTCATAACAATGGCCAAGGTGTCAGTGTTGTTTATATATCTCCATATGGTGCTATTTTGTGAAGCCTCATGCTGCTTAAAATATTTTTGCACAATAATCAAAGCCGAATATGAAATTTTATTCGGTTTGGAGCTTTTGGTTGCCATAGGTGCTATACATATTGAGGCTTTTGATGATTCGTTATGAGTAGTGCAACAAATATCCAAGGGTCATCAATGTTCTGACGAATCACTTATAGTTTACCTTGAGGTATGTCTAGATGCAAAATTTACCTTGGGTTGCTTTAAAATTGTTCACATTTCTAAACATGACAATTCGAAAGAGTTGGCACAGCAAGCATCCGGCTACTATGTTAATCATGGTGTGTTGCATTTCTATCAATAGCCGATGCTTAGTCTTGTCAACATAGGTAAGGCCGAACCGAAGTCCACCGCTTCGACCACTAATTTTTGTTATGCAGGTAAAAGTGAGGATTGGAGAAAGTTTATTGTTGATTATCTGCAAAGTCCTAACAAAAGGGTGAACAATATGGTTCGGAGGATGACCTTGAGATACATATCTATGAAACTTTATCATCGAATTGTTAATGAAGTTGAAAAGGTTTCACCCAAATTTGCATCAAGGATTCAAACAAATAATGGCTGATATCTTTTTATCACCCTAAGCACATGCAAAGTGGCCGATGGAGTGTTGACATCGTCCTTAGAACCAACACGGTACAAGTTATTTTTCGGCACGCTACCTTTGCCGAAAAACAGGGGGGCATGTGTTGACGCTCAAAAATGGCATGATCGCAAAGAGTGACTTGAGTCTATAATGGGATGAGGTTAAAATTATGAGTTCATGTCACCATTTGATGGCCCTCTTCAAGATGATCGAAATAAATATGAAGATGGACCAAAATGGCGCTCAAGTGCAAAACATATGACAATTTCGAAGATACCCGTGTTAACATCAGATTAGAAAATAGCATGAAACCTAATTAAGATGACCTCGGATGAAAAAGTCTTCAACATAAAAGTTCTTCGTCTCGTTGAAACGGACGATTTTGATATAAAAATCGTCTTAATCCAAGGTTGTATGCAAAAGTTACAGCCAAAACTGTGCACTGCAGCACTGCATGGCTGGATCATTCGGACTGAGGTCCAGATCATCCGGCCGGGGGCGAAAAATTGACCCAAACAACAGAAGCTAAAAGTTGAAGCCGAATGATCTGGGTCGAGTCCCGGATGATCCGGGTAAAGGCCGGACAATCCGGACAATCGCTCGGACGTCCGGACAAGTTTTTCTGCTGCAGACATTAGAAAACAGCCCAAAACACCCTCAAGATGGCCTCATGTCGAAAAGGGTTCAACACAAAAGTTGTGCGTCTCGTCGAGACGGTTGATTTTGATATAACAATCATCTTAATTCGAGTTCGTATGAAAATGTTACAGCCCGATTAGTGGACTGCTGTCCGAAATCTGGGCTTGGCCGGATCATCCGGGCCTAAAGCCGGACATCCGGGCCGGAGGTCGTGCGAAGTCCGAATTTAGTTAGATTTTGATGATTTGGACGGTAAGGCAAGTCCTTTTCTTGTACGGAAAGTCCATCCGCCTCTTATATAGACAAGAGGTGACGGCCGATTGAACAACACACAATCGAACAAACATATATTACTTTTTACCTTTACTTTTCCTTCTCCCTTGTTCTTCTTCTTCCTCGTTCTTCGTTCGTTCTTCTTTTGTAGGGCGGCGAACCTCGAGGCCCTAGGGGCGGTCAGGCCGACCTAGGGCAGCCCATAGCCGCCGCGCGCCCTGGCGGGGTCCCTCCCGGGCGTGTGGTGTTTCGGGTGTACAAAAGCGCCCGCCGGATTGTCTTGCGTACCGCGCTTCCGGCGGGTCTCCTTCGACGTGAGCTGCGGTGCATCACCCCCGGCGTCGAGGGTACACGGTGACGTGTTCATGTGCGAACATGTCCATCTATCTGCGGATGAAAGGCTGTACTGAACTCTAGCCTAGTACCCAAAGTCTGGTGCAGCTGATTCCAAAACTTCGAGGTGAATTGTGTTCCTCTATCTGATACGATGGTCCTCAGAACTTCATGCGGACATACGATCCTGGTCATATATATCTTGGCCAACTTTGCACTCGTATAGGTGGTTTTCACTGGGATAAAGTGAGGCACTTTGGTCAAACGATCAACTACTATCCAGATAGAATCGTATCCTGATCGGGTCCTGGGTAATCCGGTAATGAAATCCATGCCAAGCTTGTCCCACTTCCATTTGGGTATCGGCATAGGCTGCAATAATCTTGCTGGCTTCTGATGTTCCGCCTTCACTCTCTGACATACATCACATACTGCTACATACTCTGCAATATCCTTCTTCATACCAGTCCACCAGAAACGCTCCTTCAAATCCAAATACATCTTGGTGTTTCCGGGGTGTATCGAGTATGGCGAGTCATGAGCTTCTTGAAGTATTAACTTCCTGATCTCTGCATTATTGGGTACATATACACGGTCCTCAAACCATAAGGTTTCGTGCTCATCCTCTCGAAAACCTTTGACTTTTCCTTTGCTCATCCTCTCCTTTATCTCCGCAATCTCCTTATCATCCTTCTGAGCTTCACGAATCTTCCCCAATAATGTTGACTGAACCTCCATTGCTACAACAAAACCTCTATGAACTATCCCCAAACAAAGCTCCCTGAGATCTTCGGCTAACTCCTTTGGTAATCCTCCTCTTACGAGGGTATTGACATTACTCTTCCGGCTCAAAGCGTCTACTACTACATTAGCCTTTCCTGGATGATAATGTAACTTCGTATCATAATCCTTTATAAGCTCCAACCATCTCCTCTGCCTGAGATTCGACTCCTTCTGCGTAAAAAATGTACTTCAGACTCTTGTGATCCGTGTACACATCACAGCGGTTTCCAATAAGAAAATGTCTCCAGGTCTTGAGCGCATGCACTACGGCTGCTAACTCCAAATCATGAGTGGCATAATTCAACTCATGCGGTCGAAACTATCGTGAGGCATATGAAACAACTCTTCCGTCCTGCATAAGTACACCTCCAAGTCCTAAGTGAGAAGCGTCGCAATACACTTGGAAATCCTTGCGTATATCCGGAAGAATCAGCACTGGGGCTATAACCAAACGTTTCTTCAACTCCTGAAAACTGGCCTCACACTCTTCGGTCCACTTGAACTTAGTGTCCTTCTTCAACAACTCTGTCATGGGTTTCGCGATCTTGGAAAAAATCTCAATGAATGTCCGATAATATCCCGCGAGTCCAAGAAAACTGCGGATCTCTCCAACTGAGGTGGGTGCCAACCACTCAGTGACTGATTGAACCTTGATAGGGTCTACTGCTATACCTTCTCCTGATATAACATGTCCAAGGAATCCAACTTCCTTCAACCAAAACTCACATTTGCTGAACTTGGCATATAATTGGTGTTCCCTGAGCTTCTCGAGAACTAAACGCAAATGCTCCTTGTGCTCCTCTTCATTCTTCGAGTACACCAAAATATCATCAATGAACACCACAACAAACTTATCCAAGAACTCCATGAACACCTTATTCATCATGCTCATGAAATAGGCAGGGGCATTTGTCAATCCAAATGACATAACCGTGTACTCCTATAGCCCATACCTGGTGGTAAAAGTTGTCTTAGGTATATCCTGTTCTCGGATCTTCAGCTGGTGGTATCCTGATCGCAGATCGATCTTGGAAAATACTTTAGCTCCTTGTAGCTGGTCAAACAAATCGTTGATCATCGGTAGTGGGTACTTGTTCTTGATCGCCACTTCATTCAATGCACGATAGTCAACAACCATTCTCAAAGATCCATCCTTCTTCTCAACCAAGAGAATTGGGGCTCCCATGGTGACGAACTTCGTCGAATGTAACCTTTCTCCAATAACTCCTTAATCTGCTTCTTAATCTCCTCTAGATCATTGGCGGGCATCTGGTATGGTCTCTTTGATATCGGTCCGGTGCCTGGCAACAGCTCTATCAGAAATTCTATATCCCGATCTGGTGGCAAGCCTGGTAATTCCTCTGGAAATACATCCGGGTAATCCTTCACTACAGGCACTTCCTCCTGTACAACTCCTGAGAGGGAATTCACTTGGGTCCTCCTTGGCGCATGCCTGGATACATACTTGATCCTTTTTCCCTCCGGGGTGGTGAGCAGAATTGACTTACTAGCACAATCAATGTTTCCTCCATACTTCGATAGCCAATCCATGCCTAGTATTATATCCAATCCTTGCGACTCCAAAATTACTAGGTCGGAGGGGAAAACATGGCTACCAATGGTTAAGGGTAACCGATCACACCATCGGCTGGCCATATACTCTGCTCCTGGCGAGCTCACTAACATGGGTGACCTAAGGGCTAGGGTTGGCAACTTAAACTTGTCCACAAATCCCCTTGATATATATGAATGCGATGCACCAGTATCAAAAAGAACGAGAGCGGTAAATGACTTAACCAACAACTTACCAATCACTGCGTCAGGCTGATCTTCAACCTCCTTCATGTTGATGTGGTTCACCTGACCTCTGGTGAAGGGATTGGGCTTCTTCCCTGAACTTCCATTGCCATTTCCATTCTTGGCTTCAGAACACTCAGTGGCGTAGTGCCCAGTCTTCCCGCACTTGAAACAAGTAATGTGACTTAGATCCTTCTTGGCGGGTGTTGCTGGGTTGGAACGGTTCTGACTGCTGCTTGCTCCATTCCCATTTCCATTCTTGGGGCCACTGTGGTTATGTGAACTTCCTCCATTGTGGGTGTGGCCTCCATGGTTATGGGTATATCCTCCCGAGTTCGGGGTAAAACGAGGCTTTTGCGAGGCTCCAGAATTGTACCTCCCTTGTTCATACTTCCTTTTGCGGCTCTCTATCTGCTGTTGCTTCCCTTCAATCATAAGAGCCCTATCTACCAAGTCCTGGTAGGTAGCAAATGTTGCTACCATCAACTGCATGCTCAGCTCGTCATTCAGCCCTTCCATAAACTTCTCCTGCTTCGCGGCATCTGTGGCCACATCATCAGGTGCATAGCGAGCTAACTTACTGAACTGATCCACGTACTGCCCCATAGTACGATTTCCCTGGCGTAAGTTGCGAAACTCACGTTTCTTCATGCTCATAGCTCCAGTTGAGACATGTGCAGTGCGGAATGCTTGCTGAAACTGATCCCAAGTGACATTGGCTATAGGGAATGTGGTTGTGTAATTCTCCCACCATGAGGCTGCGGGTCCATCCAATTGGTGTGCGGCAAAACGCATCTTCTCAGCATCTGTGCAACCTGCGGTGGTCAACTCCCTTCCAATCCTGCGTAGCCAGTCATCAGCAACAATCGGCTCGGTGCTACTGGAAAACACCGGCGGATTCAACCTCAGAAAACGGGCTAAGTTGTCAACTGGAGGTGGTGGCGGTGGGTTGTTGTTGTTGTTGTTGCCTTGGTTCTGGACTAGTAGCTGCATCAAGGCATTCTGCTGTTGGATCAACTGAGTGAGCTCCGGTGGGAAGACAAATCCGGTGTCACGTCTTGGAGGCATCTGATGGGTTTAGAGGGGAGAGGTTTAGAATAGAATGAGGTCTAAAGAGAAACATTACCCATATGCACATGAGATAAACACATTCATATCACATCACTCAATTCAAACAAGGGCATACAATCGATCTAACTATCGTTACAAAATACTCGGACTACTACTATATACATGGGGAAATACTACTGATATTATGGTGGTCAACTAGAAATTTTGATCGGTGAAAGACTCCATGATATCCGCCTGAGTTTCAACACTTGCAGGTAGCCGAGTCGCTGCAGCAGAGAAGGTATCTTTAGGTTAGTTATCTGGGAGCATCTCCTGAGTTTCAACTGCTCCAAAGCAACACAGCTGGGAAGAAGGCGCCTTAACTCGGCCCCCGTAATTCGCACACGGTCAAGATGCAACACTGTCAGGTTTCCCAAGCAACCACGGCCAACTTTAGGATGGAAGGCACAGTAAACAAGGTGAAGATACCAGATCGAGCTTCCATTCCCATTTGATAGAACTGGGCATGGGAAGTTGACTGCCTCATCCTCAGGCATCACAAGGGTGAGTTTTTCAATGCCCAGTGTAACCACTTTCTAAAGCCACCTATGGAGATATTCAGAGGCCTTGAGCTTGTAGCAAGAGGAGAAATCAAGCTCGAATGTCTTCACATCAATGCATGAGTGTTTTTTCAAAATGTGATCAACTTTGCGAGTAAATTCCCTGTCATCCCAGAACAGGCCTACTGTGTTAACATTAAAAATGAGGTTGGGATAGAATCTCCACGAACATCGAAAGGCACGAGACACACATGCAGCACGGGCGGCATCTCGTGGCGTCATTAGTGAATGTATATGACACCAAATGTCCTGCGCGCACAAGAATGGGAGAAGAGTTAACACACTCGAAATGTAAAATCAAATGTCTACCTTCATCGGCGCAAAGGGAGGGGGAGCTAATAGAAGTACGTATATGTAGTAGCACTCTACAAAACATTTTTCACCAATATCGGTTGATATGCATTTGTGTAAATCTAAGATGCTCGGAAGATATTTTCTTGCAGAACAGCATGCTATTGTACATCAATGTAACAAATAAACAGATCAAAACATACATATTGTTTCCCTCAAAAAAAAAAACATACATATTGTGCAAAGTTAGAAATACATCCCCTTCTTGTATTGGCTCCTATATACTATGGAGATGTTTCAAAAATTCAAATGCTTGTTGATTTGAAAAATACCGAGGAAGAACCCTTACGAGAATACAGATGCGACTTGCGACCGCTTGTAAGGTAAGACAAGGTACAATAACAAGGCATATACTAGTGACAGACAGCTTTATGCCGCAGAGATAAATCTGGAACGGGATAGAATATAGAACTACTAATGCAGCAGGGCAAGAATAATTTAAATTTCAGTTAGCTACCATAGGTTGTCAACCAATTTGCGCAGTATAGGTCTATCATTTGAATCCATGATGTACCTCTGGAAGCAGGGTCCCTGGACACTCCCTTCATCTGCCATGGTGATAATTATCATCTTGTTGGCAAGGTGAGCCGTTTCTTATGGCCAATGGAGAAGTCGACCCGTCTGCCACAGAAAATTGCTATGGTAAGTGCAGGCTATATTTTTTATAAGAACAAATGTGATTTGGGGCTAAAAAAGATGCGACCAATTTACCGCCCTCGCAACGATAGGGTAAGAGTCAGTTTACGGTGAATCTGGATTTGGCCGAGACGCTGCTCCGGCTGCATGAGATCCGGCTGATATGAGCGATCAAGGGCACCAAAAGGCGTCGGGCTCTCTGCTGTTTTCCCTCTTATTATTTGTTCTTTCTCCCCGTCGATCTCTCTCTCTCTCTCTCTCAGACCTTCGCCCTGGGGAGACCCGGGATCGAACGAATCGTTCCCGAAGGCAGTGGGGATACGGGGAACTTCCAGACTTTTTTTTTAGAAACCGGGGAACCTCCTGGAGAAACTTGTCGCTACAAAAGGGCACCAGCCTATAAGAAAAGTAATTGGGCCAAAAAAGGCCCAGATTGGAGCACACATTTAGCAGGCTTTCTTGTTTGTTGCAAAAATCATATAGAGGATGTTTTTCTTTTTGCCATGATGAATATTACTCCCTCCATTCCCGAATATAAGGTGTATCAATTTTCATGCAAGTCAAACTCGTTTATGCACAAATCATATAGAATAAAATATTGACATCTACAATAAAAATATATAAATCCTTCTCTTGGTGGGTCTAATGCTACCAATTTGGTATTGTAGGCATTGATATATATTTCCTAAAAACTTGGTCAAACATGCACATGTTTATACACCTTATATTTTGGATCGAAGGGAGTACAACTATTTATTTCAGAAGAGAGTAGAAAACGTGAGAGGTGACAAATCATGCACAAAATTGACATGATATATAACGAGAAAAATGTCACATGGCCACATGAAAAACTTAATCATGGCTATAAAACAAAGTAAAATCATGGTTTTCCACTGTTCAAAAATTCGTCCGATTAACCAGTTAATTGCTACTCGTAGGGTGCCCGACTCGAATACCACATATTCGTCATGCTAACTTGCTAGACCGATTAAATGGCCTGTCAGACCTATTAATCGGTTGCCAGGCCAATTAATCATTACTGGCCCGTTAACTTGTGGGCAAACAAAAGCCCAATTATTTGGCCCGTAACCCCTCCCAGCCGCCTCCTACTCCGAAATAGCTAGGGTTTGGCCCTCTCCCAGCCCCTCCCGCTTCTCTCATCCCCTTCAGACCTAGATGGCGGTTCGCCAAGCCCTTGTCAGCGAGCCGCCACTTCTCTTCCTCCCATGTGTGTCACAGCGCCCTCTCCTCCCTCTATGCGCCGGTACCCCCCTTTCTTCCAATGGATGCTTGTTGATGATTGATCTATTGAGAAAAGAAAATGGTGCCATTTGCTTCATATTTGCAATCTGATTTTTTGTAGCATTCAAGTTCTATTGAAAAAATTCCTCCATACAAAAAATTGTGCCCATTGAGTTCAAAATTCCACCAATTAATGGTCGACTGATTCATCCATTTAATTGTCTGAATTGCCGATTAATCAGTACTCCCAAGCCGAGCGAGCGGCTACCAATTAACTATTTCCTCGACATTGGGTTTTTCTATCTACATGGAAAAATCTTTCAAAATCTGCCTAATATTTGTAAAGCATGGCAATGTATTTTTTGTGTGCATGATTTTGCTGGAAGAACTAAATAGTGGACCAAGGCAAATCCATATTTTCCTGTTATGTTTGTTATGCATTGGCAGATTAACTTTCAAAAAAAGGATTTTGTTCTTTAAAAAACAATGATCAAAATTACAATAAAAGGTAATTGCTCTTTCAAAAAAAAAGGTGGCAAATCTATAATTTTCCATGGGAACATGAAAAAAATGGAAGAAATGTTTTCTCGAAAGACATGGTACCATTTAAATAAATTTATAATTAATTTGCCATGTGCACATGACAAATTTATAAACTACAATGGTCTAACTAATGAAAATGCCATGGTCTAAATAATAAAAGTATCATGGTCTAGTTAATATATTTGTCGTGGTCTAAGAAAATTTCCCATGGGTCCGGGAAAAATGTAAATTTGACATGCTATAGAAATAGAGTTTCCATGTCCTTGAAAATAAAATTGCAATGGTCGAGGAAGAAACTAAGATGCCATTAAATAAATTGCCATGAATTTCAAAGTAAAATTGCCATGGTTCAGCAATGCAAAACCAGCATGGTATATGTAATTAAAAATGATCTATAATTCAAAGGAGGATGTAGAAAAAAATATATCATGGCAAATTTAGAATTTTTGTTTCTCTAACTGATGGCAAATTACAGTTTCTTTTTATTTTTTATTTCTAAAATAAAGAATGTCAAAAATATTCTAACAACATTTATCATGATGCTCACATGGTGATTTTCCAGAATTGCCTTGGAAAAAGTTTACGTTCGTAAATTGGCATGACAAAAAATGCCATGAAAAAAAAGAATAGTACAAAACAAAAAATTATGAACAAAATTGCCATGGCAGATGCATATTCAAAATTCCATGGGATTTTAATTAAAATTGCCATGTTTTGTATAAGAAATTTTCCATCTATGTAAAATGACACAAATTATGAACAAAAAAATGTTGCAGATTAAATTTTCCATGGATTTTAATTTTAATTGCCATGTTTAAAAAAAAAACATGAATGTGAAATAACACAAAACATGACCAAAATTGCCATGGCGGATGTAAATTAATATTATCCATGGGATTTTTATTAAAAAATGACATGTTATGTATAAGAAATTTCCCATGCATGTAAACTAAATTTTTTCATCTCAAAATGGAAAAGGTTGTTTCCTTGGTGGTGCCGATGGTGGAAATTTCCAGGGCAAATGCATATTAAATTTGCCATGTTATTTAAATAAAATTGCCATAGTTTGAGAAAATAAATCTGCAATGTCAGAAAGAAAATTAGCCATGTTCCATGTCAAATGTTAAGGTAAAATTGCCATGATTGTGTACTCTGTTGTGAGCAAAAACCACATCTTCATTTTAGGACCTCCCTTCAAGTTGTACTTGATGAGTATAACACGAGACACTATAAATTTGGACAAAGTCTTACTAATGGTATACCAACGACGACTATATGAGGAGGAGCTTAAGAGTGGTATACCAGCAGCGACTAGAGGATTTGCTGAAAAATAGGATTGCTTATCTGATATGAAGTGCTTCAAGTCTTCTCGCACCCATTCATATGGATAGGTCATTGTTGAAGTGAGGACCGGGCAAAATCCTTCCGTTAGAACGTGGATTGGCTCACTCTACTATGGTTATGCCTATTGGCCACCATGTTTTGCTAACAGACATTCCAGTTGGACTTTGTATACCACACAACATTTTGAGGTGATAAAGTCCCAGTAGTTCTAAAAACCCATGTATACATAGGAGCTTTCCAACATGTGTACACATGGCACATGCATGTCCACATGAACATGTCTTCAAATTCTCGCGCTGAATTTTGATGAAAATCGAAGGTAAATTCATTGGACTCACTAACCTCCCACTAGATGCACCGTGGCGGAAAGGACCGGAGGTTGTTTTTAGTGGGAGAACTTAAATAAATATGAATAAGCCAACTCCATATTCTCAACAAGTACCTACAAAAACCAAACTATACAAAAGAAACTCAAACTAAGATATTTAACCCGGCCTTTGACTGACCCCGCAAAAAAAAACTTGGCCTTTGACCGGAGTTTGTAGCATACTATGGCAGCGTTTGATTGTTTGAAGGTCATAAAAATGCTTGCGAAGGTTATGATCTTACAAATGTCGGAAATGTGTTTTGAAGCCCAAGTTCCATGGAGCCATCTAGAAAAAGTAATAGAATAAAGTTTTCCCGTTTTTTGTGTAACTCACATGTTACATATCTCCCAATAAAATTTTATACATTGGTAGAATACTTCTATACATACATGTGACAATTTTTCTGATGTTTTGAAAAATAAATATAATTTAAAAAAATAGGTTTCCATGTAGCCCGATCTCCAACGTTTTCACTTGTATTCTCCATGTACCCTTCTTTTTCTTGCGAATTTTCTGTGTGTACCCTTCACCGAAATGATTTTGTGGCAAACATTCTATTTTTGCGTCGGCTGAATGGGTAAGGCTTCACTAACAAAACAACTAGATAAACTAAACCTCAAACGGAATGGATTAACAGTAACACGAGAAATAAAGACCGTTGCTAAAATAATCAAAGTGGCCTTGTTTTGAATTAAAAAAGGGTAATGGTAACGTTCGTTGTAGGGGAGATGACAAGCAAACCATTTTTGCTTGCAGTTTTAGTTGTAAGACGAGATCAAACGACGACAGTTTTTAAACAAAACCTGCCTTCTTAGGCCTTCTACAATGTAAGGTGGTTAGGAGAGGTGCTTGGAGAAACAAATCAGACTTTTTTAAGCACCGATGCTTATTTGTACAGGGCAGACGCTTAATTAGACATCTCTCTTGTAGAAATAGACACCGGTGTTTTAGAAGCATTGTACAAGGCCTTAGATAGAAACTGTCATGTCGGATGAACAAGCTGCCCCCTCCCCCCTCTCCTTCTCATCTAAAACTATCAGGCGAACGTTCTCAAACGCCACCCTTCGTGACGAACGTTCACCAGTTATGGGGGTCCTAAAAAATCAGAGTAGCTTGTTTGCACAGCTGGATCTCTAATCGGCACGTTTCACCATTACTATGCCTCCGATCGAGGATCGAGAAGGAGCTAGCTGGACGGTCAAACGCCCGAGAAAGGAGGAGTCAAACGCCGTCGTCGCATCAAAAAGCTCTTCGATGTCGTCTAGAGCTCTGGCTCCGCTCTTAAAACCATGCCGTGCATGCGCTTTCGTCGGCCCCCAGATTAATTCCCCTAGCCCCGCCCACAATTCCCTGCACGGTGTCGTCCTCTCCTCTCGACCCATCTCGGGGAAAACCATGCCCGCCGACCCGTCAGCTGTCACACACACAGGCAAGCAATGCGGCTGGAATGATGGCCGGGCCGCCGCCGCACGCGCGCGCGCCCCGGGCCGGGGGCCGCGACAGGAGGCACAATCACGCTCCGGCCTCTCCGTCCGGCCAGCCAGCCAGCCAGCCAGCCACAGAGACAACAGGCTAGCTACCCACTCGTGTGCATGCACCGGGCTTGAACTTTAATACTAGTAGCCCTGGCCTGGCCGGCATGGCGCGCGTAGCACGAAGCTCGTGCTCCGTGATGGGTAGATCGCCTTTACCGGACACGGGCGATGGCGGTGTCCGGGCAGGGCCCGGCACCGGGCGATCTGTGGCAGCCGCTGCGGGTTTGTGAAACATAGGCGCGCCGGCACATGCACGGCCGGACGAATGTTTTTACTGTTGCGTGCAGCGCACATGTACAGGCCACAGGGTATAGCTAATTTAAGCCGCTCCTAGCCGGGCAGGGGCCTTGCATCTTTACGGCGGCCGGCGGGGGGAGAAGAGATTGTTGAACATGCATGCATGCACGTGCCCACTTGCGGGATGCCTGTCCCCTGCCCGTCGCCGGCCGGATCTCCTGTGCATGCACGCCGGTGGCGGCTTGACCGGCTCCATCGCCGGCTACCGTTAACGTGTTGGCCAGGCTTGATATTCCATGGGCGGCTTCCCGTCTCAGCAGCCCTTTCCCTTGTGTGAACTTAACTAGATTGTACTTGTGATAGAAAAGACTAAATGATGCCGATACGTACGGTTAACGTGTTGAATAGTGTATACTGTACTTCACAAAGATGCCTGTGGACAGTCTGAGTATATAATGATCGGTGTGCGCAAGTTGTGGCGGCGGTACGTCGTGGTCTTACTTAGTTTAGTGCATGTGGAAGCTGCAAATGTTCGACTTGGCATTGTCTCGTTAAATTTCGTCTACTCTACCGTGCAATTGATAGCTGCTGCATCGAACTATCGAACAATCGAACAATCGAAGACGAGTCACGGCTGAGCTGATTTGTTTAGTGGTGACCACGGAGGCAGCCACGCAGGAGACCGGGGAGTCGACGTGGCGAGCCGGTCGGGTCCCACGGCGACAGCGGTGCCAGGGTTCGTTGCCGGCCCGCACCCAACCCGACCGCCGCCCGCAGCCCCTGTCCCCGCCCCGCTTCGGATCCTCTCTGCGCGCAACCGCCGTATAACCCACACCACGCCGCCATGCTGGCCGGCACCACCTCCCCGCCTCAGGGGATCAGGTAGCACACGTAGTATCGTAGTACCAACGGCCGGTGTATATATACGGCAGCACCGGCCAGCCAAAGCTCGCCATTCACGACACACGCCTTCCATTCCCAGCCTCCCCAACTTCCAGCCTCTGAACCCACCGACTGATCGTATAGTAGGAGTAGTACATTGCGTAATTTGAGAGTGATGGGGAGCTATGGCGGAGACGATGGCGGCGTGGAGCTGACCGAGCTGACGCTGGCGCCGCCCGGCGAGAGGGCGCGGAGGGCGAGGCGGGCGAGGAAGAGCGTCGAGGCGGCGGCGTTCGTGAAGGTGAGCATGGACGGGACGCCGTACCTGCGCAAGGTGGACGTGGCGGCCTACAGCGACTACCTCGAGCTCCTCCAGGAGCTCAACGCCATGTTCTACTGCTGCTCCATCGGTAAGCAACCAAAGCTTCACCATGTCAAATGGACAGCCATGTCAAATGAGATTTTGTGCACTGATCAATGCGCGTGCATGCTTGTCTGCAGGTCTGATGGACGGGTACGGCCAGTGGGAGCACGCCGTGGTGTACGAGGACGGCGACGGCGACTGGATGCTCGTCGGCGACGTGCCCTGGGAGTAAGCACCACCGCACCAATTGTTCGATCGCGTCGTCGCACTATGCAATAATGCAAATGTTCTGACCTAGAACTGTTGTGTGAATCTGCAGGATGTTCGTGTGTTCGTGCAGGCGGATGAGAGTGATGCGAGCGTGCGAGGCGAGAGGGCTGAGCGCCAACGCGTGACAGACCGATTTCCTGCTGCAGGTGAGGATTCGGCAAAAGTCCACCAGACAGTAACAGAATTGCAGGGTCTTCACTAAATAAACAGAATTGCAGAAATATGTTTGATGTTTTTTTTTAAATCGACCAAAATGTGGTTGAAGTTTGACCTGATACTAAACTGATAGCTTATACTAATGAAATTCTTATCCGGTTTCAGATCTTGGGTACGTACGTGTAGATATGATCTGAACCTCTTGCATGTCGCTCCAGTGGGTGTGACAGCGATGAGGAACCAAGGAAGCAAGACGATTCTGACGAGGCCATGCAGATACGATCCCGTACCTCTACGCCAAGATCGACCGGCGTGTCATCGGTTGGGAATAAAATGTTGGTTGACTAGGATAAAAATATAGTTTCGCCGATATGAGCCTCATCTCATCTTGTTGCTTCTGGCATGAGGCTGACGATACGGGTTGACTTGGCGAGATCCCAGTATTCTAGTACTGCTAGTGTAGTTCAATGCCTCATCGATCCTTGGGTTCCATCTACGTAGTTAATTTCTTCGGCTGTTTGTCACATGTACATGGATCAAGAGTTTGTGTACCGCCCAAATTTTGATGAAATGTGCTTAATTCGCCTCGAATTTGGAACATCTATTTTTGTTCGGACCTCCAACTTGGAGGAATCTTGAAGGGCGGGGCAACTTTGTTTGTTGTGTTCATTGTTGACCAGCGATAATCCACCGAAACTAACCAGAAGACCAGCACCGATTGAATCTCACAAGATCTGACGGACACACGCCTCCCCACGCGAGCAACGCTAAACGCATCATCAGGGCGGGTACCGAAATATGGAAGACATTATTTCTGTCGAGGGACATCTCTGTCACCACAACCCCAACCAAGACACCAAAACTAAAGAACGAGATCGGGATCTCTCCTGCCGAGCCGACGTGGAGCTGACCTCCAAGGCCCAAAGGCCATCGAAGGCGAGGCGGACCGGCGGCGGCGCCAACGGGAGGAGGAGAAAACCTAATCACATGGCTCATAAGGTCGGATGTGTGCGCGCGTGTATTTATAGGGATGAGTGTATGTGCGCATGTGTGAGCATCTGCCTTTTATATTGTATTCAAAAACCTAATTGCATGAAAGTTCTTTCGTGACGAGGAAAGAACGGACATGTAACCTTAGAGCATCTCCAACACGTGACGAGAAACCAAGGAAGACGATGATGCGATTCTGACGAGGCCACGCAGATATGATCCCGTACCTCTACGCAAAGATCGACCAGCGTGCCATTAATTGCGAATAAAATGTTGGTTGACTAGGATAAAAATATAGTTTGGCCGATATGAGCCTCATCTTGTTTGCTTCTCGCATGAGGCTGACGATACGGTTGACTTGGCAAGATCCCAATATTCTAGTACTGCTAGTGTAGTTCCATGCCTCGTCGATCCTTGGGTTCAATCTAGTTAATTTCTTCGGCTGTTTTGTCACATGTACATGGATCCAGAGTTTGTGCACCTCCCAAATTTTGATGAAATGTGCTTAATTCGCCTTAAATTTGGAACATGTTTTTTTGTTCGGACCTCCAACTTGTAAGAATCTTGAATTGAGCGGGCAACTTTGTTTGTTGGGTTCATTGTTGTGCATGGCATGAAGAATCATGTCAGATAGTACTAGGTAGCTGGCCAGATTGTTTTTGCAGAAATAACTTCTGACTTATTCATAATGAATCATGTCCATATAGAGAATACCGGAGTTAATAAAAATTTAATCAAGTTTATGGACCACCACAAGCACTGAAGCGAATAAAAGGCGCCCTAACCAAGACATTGAAACTAACAAGAAAGAGATCAGGGTCACTTCCGCCGGCGGAGGGCAAGGTCCTACGCGCCTCCAAGATCCAAAAGCCATCGGTGGCGAGGCAGACCGGCGGGGGCGCCAACGGGAGGAGGAGTAAACCTAACAGCATGTCTCATAAGGGTAGAGTGTCCATGCATGTGTTCATAGAGGTGAGTGTATGTGCGAGCATTTGTCATTTGTATCATGTTCAAAAACCTAATGGCATGGAAGTCCTTTCGCGAAGAGGAAATAACGGCTTGTAACCTTAGGGCATCTCAAATGCGAACCCTTAAACCACCCGCAACCGTCCAGATCGCCTGGTCAGGACGTGTTTTGTCATCCTACATGGTCCTGTATCGGTATGTTCGGTGGTTCGAACGTCATTTTTCCGGCAAACTGGAAGACAACTAGGGGCGTGTGGCTTTGCAGGCGTCCGGATCGCTACCACGGAAGCGTCCAACAACCCTGGCCTAGCCAAAAACACTCCCTCGCCAGCGCCCTTTCCCGTCCAAAGCAGTCAACACCGTTCCAGAGCGTCAGTGCCGCATTCTTTCCGGCTCAAGAGTGGACGTGACCTCTCATATCGCTCCGGCATTGAAGCGGCGTGCCGGGAGAGAGCACCACCCTCACCGCACGTGGCAGCTCCTTGTTCAAATGGCAGCCTGTTCATCCGCCTCCCTACATTAAACATGTGCGGTTGCCGAGGAACCTGCTCCGGCGCCACCCGTGCATCTGTCTGCCGGCCACCATTAACCACCTCGCCGCATGCCCTACCATCCTCTCGCTATTTAAACCCCAGGCACGACAACAACTGCATCCAACCTCCTCCGCCCTCTATCTCCTCTTGGCACCACACGCGCCATGGACTCCTCGAGCTCCAAAGTCCTTTGGGACAACCTCTCGTCCGAGCAGAAGAAGGAGATTACCGCCATTGCAACCGGGCTGGCAGGCCGGCAGACGGACGAGCTCACCGGAGGCCAGCGCTACGGACGCCCCAATGGAAGAGAAGGTCGACGCCGAGCCGGTGCCAACGTCGTCGCCGGCCCATGCCGACGTCACCATGGGCGAGACCCATGCTCACTAGACCGACATGGTGTTGGCAGGCGCAGGGCGAAGAGGCCTACAACCTCCGCCTCCTCGAGCACCGGCGCGAAGGAGCAACTCGCTACTGACATAGGCATCGCGACAGACGTGGACGTGGGCGAGCAGGAGATGTTGCTCCAATCCTACCGCTTCGCTCGCAACATCCGCTGCGACCGCTGGCGGTACCGCGTCCATGAGGCGGATGTAGAAGCCGCCTTCAAGGAGATCAACGAGGTGACAGATGAAGTTTACGACAAGGACGAGGAAGACGTCGCCAGGTCCGCCTCGACCGCGCCCCGCCGCCAGGACGACGAAGCCGACACGTCCACGGGCGCCGCCGGCAGCGAGGAAGAGTAGAGCATGGGAAGCCGCCGGCGCTCGGGTGCCAAGAAGGCCACTACTTCTCCCCTCCCGTTGAAGCTAAACTTAGCGGGGTCATCATCGTCGGCTGATTAGCCGCTTGTAGGTTGAGGAGGTGGAGCTTCATTTCCTGGCGCTCATGACTGTTCGGACATGGGGAACGGGTGTCGGCGGTCATTTAGACTAGGTTTAGAGTACGGTTTAGTTGAAATATATCAAATTATAATGAATTTGCTCCAGTTTAGATGAAAAAGCATATGGTTTTATGTGGTATGAATGAAAATCATTCAGTTCATTTAAATATTCATCAAATTTGTTTATTTCCACTAAATCCCGTTTGAAATGTCTCCGGACATTTGTGGCTATGGGTGGATGGTCGGCTTGTCCGTATCCGTGGACTGGTCTCCCAGTCCGCAGACGGATAGTGTGTCCGGTTTGGGTGTTGGAGGTGCCCTTATGGCATATTTCGTATTGTGGCTGGCTGGCGGGATCAACTGCGTAAACCAGTTCACCTGTCGGAACGATGTGTGACAAATATCTCTTTCGGGGGTTTGCACGGTAGCGAGGCAGAGTTGCCAGCACTTCCGGAGATTGGAATAAATCCTGGTCGAAGATGCTCACATATCTTGGTAGAGATGCATACGTCACAGCCGAGCAACGGAGCATGTGGCCATGTAGCTCGGCACCCGGTAGCAGGCCAGGTGAAGAGGATCATGCCAGAGAGACGCATTGGATTGGTTGAGATGAACTTCAGAGTCTGGAAACTTCTTCAGAGAATCAGGGGGTCGCATGATTTTTGGTTTGCATATTTGGCCAGTTTGCTGCGAGATGATTGATCTGGTGATACCGAAACCATGGCATCGCAGAAGCTGGGAAGAAACCGGACACGTTTGTTTTCCAACAACTGGCAAACCAAGATATGGACAGGTCAGGGTTTGGTTTACTGCCCAGAAGTTGAGAAAGTTTCATTGGCATTGCCACTTTTTTGTAACAAAACAGGCATTGCCAAACTTTACCTTTATGTTTTGGCAGCAAAGTAAACAAGATCACAGCTTGCACAACAGCGTCCTTTCGCACCCCGGCTTCGTTACGTCGAAAAGGACCCAGATGCTCATAGCCAACACATGCTCCAGCTTCGTTATGTCAAAAGCACCCCTTTCAACATCTTAGTTCTGACATTCACAGCAGTTGCCATATATAGCAGTTCCAGTACACAAAATGAGAGATCTATTATTTCTTTGTACAGTCCCTGATAGCATACAACAGAAATCCGCAACACAGCGTCTAGTGCATGCCATGCTGAATACAGATACAGTCGTTAGCTTCGTCTCTATTCGAAAACAACACACATTCTAAGGTCCCTGCAACGATACATTTAGCCCGGCCACTAAGGCTAAAGCTAATTCAAGCTCCCAGCGCGGAAGAAATGTTTATAACAGCAACCGAAGCAATTTACATTCCGAGATTCCGACATTCACTTGTCGGCAGCTCCATCGTAATTGCATGTTGGCACCACTCCTGAAGAGTCATGGTTGTTGTTGTGGCTATGATCCACTCCATGAGTCTGGATTGTCAACAGGAAGAGTAATGGAGACAAGAGGGGAAACTGTAAGTACTTGGGAAAGAACACATGAGACAAGCTACTTCTCTTATGGCAAAAATAGGACAGACCTGGGAACTTGAACCTTGCCCATTATTACGAGCTGGCCTCATATTAAGATCAAACATTTTTGAATCAATGGCACCCTGGCCATTGCAATTGCCATCTGAGGCCGGATCATAGGCATTGTGGTGGTGGTTCACCATTTGCTCCTTTGGTACGGAATGAGCGTTATTTTGGTCCCTTGGGTTTTCAGAGTCCATCTGTTGCATGGCTACATCGTCCATATGCCCTGGTTTATCTCCTGGAAACTAATCAAAATTTCAAACCTCAAGCAATAATATAAAATAGTACATGAGATTTCAACCTTTAGTTGATTAACAATTAAAATCATACTTCGACTCGTTGTCTTAGCAGCAAGTATCTTCCATGGGTTCGTTTCCCACCAACATGAACAGCCATATCACAGCTCAGGCAAAGTGATGTACCATCTATGTCACAGTAGAAGAAAGCTGCATAGACAGGTCGAAAGCTGATGAAATCAAACTTCAATAGATAAGTGACATAATAATTGTTTTTAGGTCAAAATGCATACCAGGAGAACTTTCACATATATCACAGCGTATTAATTTATTAGGGTCCGCAAGCCCAACCCTTACATGCCGACTAGCAAGCTTGTTACACATATGTACCTGGAGTATAACATTCAAAGAAATATCAGAAACTGGAACATGAAGATTGTGTCTTGACAATCAAGTATTCAAATTATAATGATCTGAAGCAATGAAAACTGGAACGTGCATCTTTTTTATTCTTAAATAAAAATGATACTGCAGAAAGGATTTGCACATGCATCAGACATGCACTACTGTGGACAACAGGATGACTATATATATAGATTATCTAAAAGCATAATAGAGCCATAACTTATCATTTGAATTTACAAATCAAGAGCATAACATTTTGCTCCAGCTTGACAAAATAAGATACTGAATAAACTTTTGAATGCCAGTGCTTGTGATGAATTGTAACCAACATAAGTAGCATCATTCTTCCTATGAAAACATAAGTAGCATCATTCTTCCCCATTTTTCTGTATGAAACTGGGACTACCATTTATACTGTTTAGAAAATTTTGCTGACAAAATTGGTGTTTTCACCTTTAAACAACTTTCATATGTTGTGCAACACAAATGCTCCCGACAATGTCACCACACTAGCAATGTCAGAACACCTATTTGGAGGGGGGGGGGGGGGGGGGCACTGATTACTATTTGGGCTCATTTGCAGTTCTGTAAAAGGTTAAGTAGACACACTTTTGGTAACGGGGCAAATAGCTCTAAAAACGTCTGCTCCAGTGTGCAACATGCCAGCGACATCCTAGCAGTTTGGGAACTTCCAGTAGGTTGCAGAAAATTGGTAGGTGGAGGGATCACTTCTAGTCCTGGTAGTATACTTGCTGATTACCAAAACAGTATTGTCTTCTAATCAACGTACACATGCTTTGACAAGACAACAGTTTCATATACAACTACAAAATTTATTATCAACTGGAAACAGAAACATAGTCCCTCTTTTAAGTTCATGAGAATATCTGGGTTCTTATGTTGGGCAATCAGCTTGCATGAGTTTTGTAGTAGATCTTGCTGACAAGTATTGTTCATTAAACATGTACTCTCTCCGTCCCAAAATAAATGTCTCAACTTTAGTACAACTTTATACTAAAGTTAGTACAAAGTTGAGACACTTATTTTGGGACGGAGGGAGTATTACAGAACATCAAAGGAAAGAAAAACGAGCATACAATTGTTATAAGATGATCATAGGCCCCGTAAAAGATTATCATTTGAACATTTTTATAAGAGCATTTGACATCTCCAACAAAGCACAGCAATAGCACAGAACGGACAGATACTGTAATTAATGGGTGAATCAAGATATAATACAAATATAAGAGCAAGAAGACAAAAATGTTCAAAGAACTATTGTTTATGAATTGTTTTTCATAATGTGTCAAACAAAAATGATCAAAATCTAGAAATGATTGGGCGCATGAGGCCACCCGGACCTCAGCCCACCCAGATGCACAATAACCCACATATAGTACCATCAACATCAGCTATAGCTTTATCAGACAGCACCGTCCACCTCGGTACATTTAAAGTTTAAACTGGTTAAAAAAGCATTTCATGCCAAGTTAGAATGTTCACCTAAAAAAATATGTACTTTGTATGCACTGCTGATTTTGAATAGCATGATATTAATTCTGTAGCTTCTCAGAAAACAAATAAACCAAGGTCACAGCCTACATCATAAGGTGTACTGTGTGGGAATATCATTTGACACATGAGCAACAGAATTGTGTAAACCAATCACCCTTTTTTCGCTCCGCCGTATGAGAAATTTCTAGTCTCGCAAGGTCAGCTAAACCATAATCTCTACAGAGTCACCAACTATAAGTGGGATTTGGGTGCAAGCCCATGGTAGTCACCAGACTCGAAGTACGTAAATATACTCCCTGCTGAATCTTCTCAGGCACCACTCCCACACAAAACAACTCGTTTTTATTTGGAGTTATTTACATTTCACTCAACGAGAGATGGAACACGAGCATTCCACTCTGCGCTAATATCATCCCTCCTGGCTAGTTGAGCTAACATGCGAGCAATCTTATTGCCAACTCTCTTTGAATTTCAATCACACGCACTCTACCGTAGTTCCCCTTGGTCTGCGCTGGACACATCTAGCAGGAATATCAGTAAAATCCAGTATGAAGCCAACGCCATAGAAGGAAAAAATTCAGATAAAGCGGGTAGCCTTTCCAAAGTAGTTTTTCAAAAAACGTCAGAGCTGTCAGGACAGCTCTCCCAGATCCACCATGCGAGAACACGGACGTAGTCGAGCGATTCCCTCGATCGCAGCTCCAGATCTACCCAGCCATCGGAGCAACAGACAGCGACTCGTGGCGGGTCAACACAACATACTGAAGCAGCAACGCCAACGCGTGGCCCGATCCGCGTGGCTGGACAGATGGTCGCGGGAGTAGGGCGGGAGGGTCGGGAGAGAGCCGCGCACCTTCTCGTCGCAGGGACGGCAGAGGGCGGCCTCGTCGGCCGCGCAGAAGAGCACCGCCACCGCGCTCTCGCACACATCGCAGATCGTCCTCATCCCGCCGCCGCGCGCGCAGTCATCGTCCCCCCTCCATCCCGCCCTCCCCTCCGCGCTCTACGTCCTTCCTCCCCACCTCGGATCTCTCGGACTCTCCACGGTGCGCTGTGCTTCGGCTGCGGCGACAAGTCGGCAGCGGAGAGGGCGACTGGACGGATAGAGGACGCGGCAGCAGCGGGAGCCGGGGGTGTTTGTGGGGAGGGAGGGAGGGAGGGAGGAGGCGGAGGCCAGATGTGATGTGGCAGCGACTCGCGAGCTGGAGGCGGAGGACTCCCCGCGGGACTGGTGGTGCGGAAGCAGCCGCGGGATCGGCGGTGGGGCCCCGCGACCCACGGGCGCACGCCCCCCGTGGACCCGGCCCACGCGGCCGCGCGCCGTACAGCGGGCGGGCCCCACCGGCGTCTCTGCGGCGTGCCGACCTCCGGCGGCGCATGGACCCGGCTCATCCCGCTGTAAAGCGGGAGGCGGGGCGCCGAACTTTGGGGCTGCTTCGGGTACCGGATAATGGTCGGACCCGTCCGGCTGACGGTGGGCCAGGGGTACCCTGGGCTGGCTGGATCTGACACGTAGAGGCCTCTGGGATGGGCTCTCGGGCCTGGTGGTGGTGGGTGGGTGGGTTTTCTGGATTTGATTTTAGGGCGAGGTGGGCCCAGGGGAGGCGTGCGCCACGAACTAGAAAAGGGCCGTGGGGGTGTGTGTGTGTGTGGCTGTGAATCCGTCGCTCGGTGGTTCTCTTCTCCCGCCAAATGTCCGGTAGGTGCGTCGCTGTCTTTTTAAAAAGAGTGACATATTTGGTATGCTGCCTCATGCCTAATTTTGGATTACTACCTGAAAACTATATATAGTACTTTTTTGCTTACAGATGTGGAAGGTGCGGGCTGCACTGACAACACACTTACCATATTTTCCAGCGGTGACACGCTTATCATACTTCGAAATGCTAACAAAGTTTTCTAGGACTGCATAGTGTATACTGTTGCCCATGCCTTGATATCTTATTAGTACGCGTTTGGTAGTTTGCATTGGGCCTAGGCAAACCCGCGGGAGATGTTTTTGGCCTTGTTGGTTAGACGGATCAGCAGAAAAGTTGGCCGGCACGAAACTTAAACAACCTCTGGGCCTATATCCAAAGGAACGGCCAAATCGACCGTTTCTAGCGAGCCAGACTGAGTGAAGCCAAATCGGGGGTGCATGGATGGGTTCGGTTGCACGAGACAATGCGAGTACTACACAACATGTACATGGTTTCTTCTCCTACCTCAAGCGCCTTCTCTAATCTCGTTTCTTTCATCCCTGCTAATCTACACAACGATAATTCGATTCAAGATAAGTTCTACATGAAAAAGACGCACATCGATGTTATGGTTTCATTTTTGCGATCGGCTCATAGTTTTATTGACCGTAAATGTTCTATTTCGGAGCTTTTTGGATTAATTTTGTCAAATTCGACGCGCTCGTTCAACAGTCTAAAATTTCTTTCGACCAGTAGCTTCATCTTGTAGTTTCACACGACTTTCGTGTTGCACATTTTCTGTTTCGATGATCGAAGTCGAGTACCTCTTTCAATAGAGTGTACATATGTATATGTGTGATCTATTTTAATGATACTCCTTAATCTCCTTGAAAACACATTTGCTTCCTTGGTGGTTTTGGTAATTAATGTCAACATACAGGTTGTTGGGCTAACACCTTTATCTAATACATTTCAGATAAGTTTAACAGTGGCATGGCAAGGACATGAGGATGTAGAACCCTTCAAAATGCTAAGGACAAAGATTAGCAAAGCTTCAAGACTCTATTTTTTTTAAGTGGTCCAAGATCACATTGAGTCCATAGAAAAAGCAAATACTATTAAAGGGGATGAGGTTTTGGTCATGATTCAATTGCTCACGTGCTTACGCTATGTTTGGATGTAGGAAAACTGCTTGGAATTGAATTGGACTGGAAATTCCAAATCCAAGATGGAAAGGAAATGGACTCCAATTCAAATTCTATTGTTTGGTTGTGCATGGAATTTACTGTTGGAATCACAGGGTAGCACTGAGGGAGTCCTGTACTAAGGGGTCCTCGGGCGTTCGGCTTGTTAGCCATGGGCCGGACTAATGGGCTGTGGAGATACGAAGACCGAAGACTGCACCCATGTCCAGATGGGACTCTCCTTGGCGTGGAAGGCAAGCTTGGTGACTAAATATGTAGATTCCTTTCTTTGTAACCGACCTTATGTAACTCTAGATCTCCCCGGTGTCTATATAAACCGGAGGACTTAGTCCGGAAGGCATAGACTCATTACCATAGTCATACATGCTAGACTTCTAGGGTTGAGCCATTACGATCTCGTGGTAGATCAACTCTTGTAATACTCATATCCATCAAGATCAATCAAGCAGGAAGTAGGGTATTACCTCCATAGAGAGGGATCGAACCTAGGTAAACATCGTGTCCCCTGTCTCCTGTTACCATCGACCTTAGACGCACAGTTCGGGACCCCCTACCCGAGATCCGCCGGTTTTGACACCGACATTGGTGCTTTCATTGAGAGTTCCACTGTGCCGTCGACGACAGGATCGATGACTCGCCTTGTCCTTAAAGACAATATCACCGCCAGAGGAGAATTGGCCCCAGGCCAAACCCTCCGGCTGGGCGGCTTTACCATGACCGCCCGTTCGGCCGTTAAGCCGACGATGACCTCTCGGGCCATCGAAAATCCCCTTCGTATCGACTCCGAACACTCCAAGCAGATGGATCCGGCGAAGTTTTTGTCTTTAAATGAGCTCCTTGATCGCATCGCCGCCCTGAGAATCGCCACAGATTACGATCGGATCGGGCTTAAACCCGACCAAAGAGAAATCAAATCTCCACCGGTCACCCACCAGATAGCGGTAGTCGAGGAGCATGACGGCGACTCTTCCCCTATACTGAAGACGGACTATATCCGGATCGCCGACCCTGCAGAGCCGGATACCCACCAGCAAAAGGAGGTGACCGGCCTTCCGAACATAGAATCGGACGGCAGGCCTAAGCAACCAGAAGATACTTCGGAGCCCGAACTGTTAAGTCTGGAAAACCTTCAAACTCCGGATCATCGATCGGGTCAGGGTCCGGATCCAATTTCACCCACCCACCCAGACATAAGCACTCTCATGAGCATACAACAGTTGTCTCAGGAAACGGTCCACCACTTCTGGGCCAGATTCCTCCTTGTCAAGGACAAGGTTCAAGATTGCCGCGACGAGGACGCAATATCAGCGTTCTGCAACAACTGCACGAACGAAGGAATCCTCAACGCCATTAATCGCCGCCGCATACTACACTTCGCTGACTTGGCAACTATCGTACAGAAGTACAACGCAATCGAAAGCGCCTGGAAAGACCAGGCAGCTTGTTGGGAGCCATCGGTCCCAACTCAACCACTGGTCCGGGCAAAAAGGGCGCATCCTCGGGACACGCCCAGTCCAATAGCCAAGAAATATAAACCCATTACGCGGCACGGAACCGTTCTGGAGGGATGGCTCGATGGCCCATGCAAAATACACACAACACCGGACACCATACCAACCCACAACCTTAGAGCATGTTGGATACTCCGGCAGGTAGCCAAGAGCGGCGAGGGCATCCTTACCAAAAACACCCTGGAGCAACACCCTCCAGAAGACGACGACCCCAGAGTATTGACGGTCTCCGAGACATTCGCTTCAAACAATAAGCGCAAAAGGGCACTCCGCAACCTCGCCGAAGTCTATCAAATCGCCGCGATAAACCCTTGGAACGACACTGCTATAACCTTTAATGCCGGTGACAAACCAAAATATAGGACAGTCCGAGCACCAGCCGCATTAGTCCTCAGTCCCATCGTAGACGGCTTTCGACTCACCAAGGTCCTCATGGACGGCGGCAGCGGACTAAACCTCATCTACGAGGATACACTCCATAAGATGGAAATAAACAGCAGCCGCATCGAGCAAAGCAGCACGACCTTCCGAGGAATCATTCCCAGTCGGGAGGCGCAGTGTGCGGGAAAAATCACACTTGACGTGGTATTCGGCACCCCGGAGAATTATCGGTCCGAAGAAATAACCTTCCAAGTGGCTCCTTTCAGCAGCGGGTACCACGCCCTGTTAGGGCGAGATGCTTTTACATGCTTCCAAGCTGTACCTCATTACGGTTACATGAAGCTTAAAATGCCCGGACCAAACCGCATAATCACTCTTGTCAGCGATCCGTACATAGCACTCCGCGCCAAAAATAAAACCGCATCCCTGGCCCTTGAGGCATTATCTGAAGCCCTCACGACAGAAGAATTAACCGCACTGCGCTTCACGGTGGATAGGGACCATGTGATCTTAGACAAACGACCCAAATCTACCTCCTTCAAACCGGCAGAAGAAATAGTCAAATTTTAGGTCCACCCAACGGACCCCAAGAAGACGACATCTATTGGAGCACAACTAGACCCAACGGTCGACGCCGCACTACGGGATTTCCTTCGCGAAAACTAGGATATATGCGCCTGGCACCCTTCTGATATGCCTGGAATCCCACGTAAGTTGGCCGAGCATAGTCTCAATATATTAAAGGGATATAAACCAGTCAAACAAGCACTGCGGCGCTTTTCCGAACCCAAACGGCAAGCCATGGGGGAGGAGTTAGCCAAGCTAATTGAGGCCGGATTCATTAGAGAAATAAAACATCCGGACTGCCTGGCAAACTTGGTAATGGTATCAAAGAAGGACAAATCCTGGCGCTTGTGCGTCGATTTCAAAGACCTCAACAAGGCTTGCCCTAAGGATCCCTTCCCCTCCCCCGCATCGATCAAATCATTGATGCTACCGCAGGACACGTGTAACGCCCACGATGCGGCTATATCTCCCACGTGTCGAGGCACGACTTAGAGGCATAACCGCATTTTGGTTTTGTCGCAAGAAGGGTCATCTTCACACAATCCCATGTAATGAACAAGAATGGGATAAAGAGTTGGCTTACAATCGCCACTTCACACAATACATAAATATAATTCATACATCATCCAAAATACACACATAGACCGACTACAGTCAAATCCAAATGAAAATAAGATAACCCCAAATGCTAGATCCCCGATCATCCCAACTGGGCTCCACTACTGATCATCAGGAAAAGACACATAGTAACGACCACGTTCCTCATCGAACTCCCACTTGAGCTCGGTTGCGTCACCTGCACTGGCATCGTCGGCACCTGCAACTGTTTTGGTAGAATCCGTGAGTCACGAGGACTCAGCAATCTCACACCCACGAGATCAAGACTATTTAAGCTTATAGGAAAGGATGGTGTAATGAGGTGGAGCTGCAGCAGGCACTAAGCATATATGGTGGCTAACATACGCAAATGAGAGCGAGAAGAGAAGCAACGCAACGGTCGCGAAGCTAGAAATGATCAAGAAGTGATCCTGAAGCTACTTACGTTCATGCATAACTCAAACCGTGTTCACTTCCCGGACTCCGCCGAGAAGAGACCATCACGGCTACACACACAGTTGATGTATTTTAATTAAGTTGAGTGACAAATTCTCTACAACCGGACATTAACAAATTCCCATCTGCCTCATAACCGCGGGCACGGCTTTCGAAAGATAAATACCCTGCAGAGGTGTCCCAACTTAGCCCATTATAAGCTCTCACGGTCAACGAAGGATAAACCTTCTCCCAGAAAGATCCGATCAGTCTCGGAATCCCGGTTTACAAGACATTTCGACAATGGTAAAACAAGACCAGCAAAGCCGCCCGAATGTGCCGACAAATCCCGATAGGAGCTGCACATATCTTGTTCTCAGGGCACACCAGATGAGCAGTCCGTACAACTAAAACCAGGCCTCAAGTTTCCCCGAGGTGGCGCTGCAAAGGTCTCTAGTTTGGACCAGCACTCAGAGGAACACTGGCCCGGGGGTTTAAATAAAGATGACCCTCGGGCTCGCGAAAACCCGGGGGAAAAAGGCTTAGGTGGCAAATGGTAAAACCAAGGTTGGGCCTTGCTGGAGGAGTTTTATTCAAGGCGAACTGTCAAGGGGGTCCCATAAATCACCCAACTGCGTAAGGAACGCAAACTCAAGGAACATAATACCGGTATGACAGAAACTATGGCGGCAAGAGTGGAACAAAACACCAGGCATAAGGCCGAGCCTTCCACCCTTTACCATAATATATAGATGCATTAATTAAATAAGAGATATTGTGATATCCCAACATATCCATGTTCCAACATGGAACCAACTACAACTTCACCTGCAACTAGCAACGCTATAAGAAGGGCTGAGCAAAAGCGGTAACGTAGCCAAACAACGGTTTGCTAGGAAAGGATGGTTAGAGGCTTGACATGGCAATATGGGAGGCATGATATAGCAAGTGGTAGGTAGCGCAGCATGGCAATAGAACGAACAACTAGCAAAGCAAAGATAGAAGTGATTTCGAGGGTGTGGTCATCTTGCCTGCAAGGTTCTCAGAGTTGTCGAAAGCTTGATCCTCGTAAGCGTACTCAACAGGTTCCTCGTTCACGAACTCGTCTCCCGGCTCTACCCAAAACAAGAACACAAGCAACGGAACCACAATCAATCACGGGAAATGCACAAACAACATGATGCAATACGTGAATGATATGCAAGATATGATATGCGATGCATATGCGTGCTCCGGAAGGAAAATTGATGAATAAGGCAGTAACTTGGCAAACCAAGTATGCCACTGGAAAGATGAGATGATTTCGGTTGAAATCGATATAAAGATCACCGGAAACGGATGCACGGTTTGCAAATGGCAAGCAAAACAACAATGACACGATTATGCGATTAACAGCATGATAGCACTTAGAATGCAACAAGTAACAATGCTACATCACTCCAACATAGCAACAAAACATATGGCAGTAATCTACAGGAGATGCTTGACAAAACATGAACACTGATCTACGGTTAGATCACACCACAGCAGGTTCAAACAAGCATGGCAAAAGTGCAAAAGATAACAGGTTCACAGACTTGGTGAAATTACTGGACATGCCTGAAACAGTATCAGGTAGCAATGTTCAGAGCGCGAAATCAATATGCTACAGGAACTTAACATAGCAAAACAAGGCATGGAATAAATCTACTAAATGCATATGACAAAAGTCCCTTACTGACCATAAGCTAAAAAGGACCAAAAGATATGATGGCAAGCATGTAAACATAGCAAGTTTCGTTAACAGGTTTCAGACTTAGCAGAAAACAGAGCATGGCAGAAACAAACATTATGAGGGCATCTTGGTGAGCTTGATGCACTCAACACAAGACAATACATGATAAAACAAGCATATCTACAGCAAGATGGCATGTTTATGAAGCTATCCATGGCAAGATCAAATACATAGCATGTATGAAACAACTACAACAACCTTGGAAAAATTGAATATCATGTTAAGAATCTTCCAGGAATATTTTATAGCAAAAGTAGAGCAAGATTGAGTCATGCTATGGCACTCCATAATTGCAAACAAGGGCATGAATGGATAGAGCACAACTATATCTATAAAAAATCCTTACTGAACATCTCCAAAAGGAGCATGGATCTCTCTTTAGCCACATGGATACATAGCAACAAAATAACAACAGTCACAGACTTAGCAAAATTACTGTCCCTGAAATCAGAAACATCACGAAGCCTAGTTTGCATGCTTGTGCTAGTCACCACAGAGATCACAAAAATATAAGGCATACACCTCTGTAAAGATGGCATGGCATACGTCAAAACACATGTATAGCTCATGCCCATAAGATGCACCCATTAAATGGAACAAAAATAACAAATCCTCAAGTTCTGAGAAGTAACAGCAGATAACAGCAACTAGCACTCTTGCACCAGATATTTGGGCATCAAGATGGACCCAAATGAACATGGCACAATGTAAGAAAATGAAGAGCATCGCGATACGAACATTTCAATATATTACACGCACGAAACGGAGCTATATGCAGAGAGTTATGATGTGATGAACAGAACAAGATATTGTAAAAAATCACAAGACGAATATTTTCGGGGCAGAAGAAGTCAACCTCCCAGTCAGATCTAGGGTTCGGGGCGCTCGAGGTCGCCGCAGTGCTGCTCGAGGTCGCCGGCGTGGAGAGGAGGAAGAAGGGGTCGGCGGCGCGGGCGACCGGACGACGGCGGCGGGGGTCGGCGAGGCGGCGGCGTGGCGCCGGGGCGATGCGGCGGCGGCGGTTCTCCGGCGCGGCGGCGCGGGCGGCCGGAGGAGGCGGCGGGAGGCGCGGGCGACGGGGGCCCGAGCGGCGGCGCGGGAGGAGCGGGCCGGGAGGGCCCGACGTGGGCCTCGCGGGCTCGCGCGTTCGGCGGCGAAGTGGGGCTCAGCCCAGGCGACGTGGCGCGCCGTGAGTGGCTGCGGCCGGCGGTGGAATTCGTCCGGCCGCGGCGGGGTGGTTTGCTAGGGTTTGATCTGTGAATAATTTCGGAGGGGGAGGAGTTTTATAGGTAGAGGGAGCTAGGAGAGTCCAAATGAAGCACGGTTTTCGCCCACACGATCGTGATCGAACGACCTAGAGCATGGAGGTGACTTAGAGGGGTTTTGGGCTGTTTGGAGGGGGGGTTTGCTGCAACACACAAAAGGACTTTGCGGTTACCCGGTTAACCGTTGGAGCACCAAACGACCTCCAAATGGCACGAAACTTGACAGGTGGTCTACCGGTGGTATACCAAGGCCACTTGGCAAGCCTCGGTCCATTCCGAGAACGTTCAACACCCGCTCACGAAAAGAAAACAAGAGGGGTTCGCCGGAGGAGGTGGGAGTGCCGAATTGCAAAACGGACAACGGGGAAAAGCTCGGATGCATGAGACGAACACGTATGCAAATGAGAGGCACATGATGACATGATATGAGATGCATGACATGAACAAAATGCAAAACGGAAAAACAAAACCCGACCACGAAGGGAATATCATAACACATAGCCAAAAATGGCAAGAGTTGGAGTTACAAATATGGAAAGTTACATCCGGGGTGTTACAACACGACTCACTGTGTTTCCTTGATGCATATTACGGATACCATCAAATCAAAATGAAGGAGTCCGATCAAGCTGCAACAACATTCATTACCCCATATGGGCCATTCTGCTTCAACACCATGCCCTTCGGGCTTAAGAACGCCGACGCCACATACCAACGCATGATTCAAACATGCCTGGAGGAACAGATCGGCAAGACAGTTGAAGCTTATGTCGACGACGTCGTCATCAAAACCATGCACGTCGAAACACTATTAGACGATTTACGTCTCACATTCGACAACCTCCGCGCGTATGACATTAAGCTCAATCCGGAAAAGTGCGTTTTCGGCGTTCCCGCTGGAAAACTGCTGGGTTTCATCGTTTCCAACAGAGGAATTGAAGCAAATCCAGCCAAAATCCGAGCTCTGTCACAATTGGCTACGCCAACAAACCTTAAACAAGTCCAAAAACTCGCAGGTTGCGTGGCAGCTCTAAGCCGCTTTATCTCCAGATTGGGAGAAAAGGCACTGCCACTCTATCGCCTTCTACGGCGAACCGATCACTTCGAGTGGACGGACGCGGCAACAGCCGGACTGGAGGAAATAAAAACCCTTCTTGCGAGCAACCCAATCCTGGCCGCGCCAAACGTCGGTGAACCGATGTTATTATACATATCGGCAACACATCAGGTGGTGAGCGCCGTGCTCGTCGTTGAACGAGAACAGGATGGACACAAATTCCCGCTTCAGAAGCCAGTATACTATGTATCCACTATCCTTACACCATGCAAATCCCGGTACCCCCATTATCAAAAGATAGCATACGCGGTCTTCATGGTATCCTGAAAGCTCTATCACTACTTCCAGGAGTGCTCGATTACGGTGGCTTCCGAAGTACCACTCAATGACATTATAAACAACCGCGATGCCACAGGCCGGATTGCCAAATGGGCCATTGAGCTCCTTCCATTCGATATTACATACAAACCACGTCGAGCTATTAAATCCCAAGTACTGGCTGACTTCGTCGCCGAATGGACAGAGGCCGAACTCCCTAAAGAGTACGACACATATTCCAATTGGGTTATGTATTTCGATGGCTCCAAAATGCTGGCAGGGCTAGGAGCGGGCGTCGTTTTAACGTCCCCTACTGGAGACATCGTTCAGTACGTACTCCAAATACTATATACAGACTCCAACAACGCAGCCGAATATGAGGCCTTGTTGCATGGTCTTCGGATGGCTGTCTCCATGGGCATACAACGCCTAGAAGTGCGCGGAGACTCAAACCTGGCAATATCTCAAATAAATGGAGATTTCGATGCCAAAGACCCAAAGATGGCGGCTTATCATAATGCCGTCCTAAAACCGTCGGCTCGGTTCGAGGGGCTCGAGTTCCATCATGTGGCCCGTGAAAGTAATCAAGCGGCAGACGTTCTCGCTCGTATTGGCGCCAAGCGCGACCCCGTCCCACCTAATATATTTCTGGAAAGGCATTTCAAGCCATCCATGGTGTGGCAGGGGGAAAGCAGCAACACTAGTCCGGATCCGAGCACAAGCCCAGAGGCCGAACACACAGATATCATCGGCGGCTACGCCACCGAAATAACACCGTCGGCCCATCTCATTATGGCAGTCATTGCCCCATGGACCAAACCTTTCTTGGCCTACCTTAATAGGAAAGAGCTTCCTGAGGATCAGAATGAGGCCCGCCGCATTGTTCGGCGTTCGAAGGCCTACAAGGTTCACGACGGAGAGCTCTATAAGAAAAGCGCTACCGGAGTCCTTCAAAGGTGTATCTCCGAGGAGGAGGGGCGGCAGCTCCTGGCTGAAATTCATGCCGGTCTCGGTGGGCACCACGCTGCAGCTCGAGCCCTTGTTAGCAAGGCCTTCCGTACATGATTCTATTGGCCGATGGCCCGAGCAGATGCACAGGACCTTGTCCAACGTTGCGTCGGATGCCAACTCTTCGCCAACCAAAGCCACATGCCCCCACCGCCCTACAAAAAATCCCCATCACTTGGCCTTTTGTGGTATGGGGATTGGATATGGTTGGACCCCTTAAAGGAGGAAGCCATAAGAAAAAATATCTGCTGGTCATGGTGGATAAATTCACCAAGTGGATAGAGGCTAAACCAGTTAAAACGGCCGAATCCGGGCCGGTGATAGAATTCATATCCGGCGTTGTACAGCGTTATGGTGTTCCGCACAGTATCATCACCGATAACGGCTCCAACTTCACAGCCGATGAAGTGAAAACCTGGTGCACCAATCTGGGCATCAAGCTCGATTACGCCTCTGCCTATCACCCACAAACAAACGGTCAAGTCGAAAGAGCCAATGGTCTCATTATGACCGGCATCAAGCCTAGACTAGTGCGGTCTTTGAAGGAATCAAACAAGCACTGGGTTGAGGAGCTCGACTCCGTACTCTGGGGGCTGCGGACCATGCCCAATCGCACTACCGAATACACACCTTTTTTCATGGTGTACGGCGCAGAGGCAGTACTACCCTACGACATTATTCATGACTCACCTCGAGTGCGCATGTACGAAGAGAGAGAGGCCGAGCTCGATCGGCAGGATAGCTTAGATGCCCTAGAGGAGGAGCGCGACGTCGCAAAAGCCCGTTCCGCATTTTATCAACAGCAGGCTCGCAGGTATCAAAGCAGAGAAGTGCGGGCCAAAGCTTACAACGTCGGCAAACTCGTTCTACACCTGCCGGAGAAGAAAAAGGACAAACTCAAGCCCAAGTGGGAGGGTCCCTTCATCATTGATGAAGTTCTCACCGGAGGGGCATACCGCTTGCGTGATGCGTCAGACAATCGGCTAGAGCCGAATCCCTGGAACGCGGCCAGACTCCGAAGATTCTATGCCTAGCGCCGAACTCTTTGTTCGTCTCCTTCCTCTTACTGTTTTCATCATTTTTTCTCTCTTTTCGTTTTTTCTCTTTAGCCTTAAAGGCTTCCGTGCGGTTAGACCGTGCACCCCCGACGCATACATCTTCAAGTATGTACGTCTATCATACCTGGGGGCTTCTTGGACAGAAGCTTGCTATTTCTATTTTCCGAGCATAAAGCTCATAACATATGCATTTTCTCCCATATGTACCTTTTCTTTGCCATTATATGCATCGATATGACTTAAGTTTTGGCCAAGCTGGGTTGCCCTGGCTCCTGTGCTTATGCCCCGCGTTCCCGTTAGTTCGGCTAGGGCATAAAGGGAGCACCTCTGCGATTGTTACTGCCGGGTCATCCAGATGTGTACCTCAGACTGGGTGAAGCCGAAAGCTAGTGTTCTTAAGGGAATATTCGGTCGGTAAACTAAAGATGTTTTTGCACTCGCTCCATTATGAACTCCCAGAAGTTATACACATTGTGATTTTTTCATCACAGTCCGGACATGCACATCGATGCATGCACACCCAGGGAAAGGAACCCTTGACGGAACTATTCTCTCTGGAAGATGTTTCTTACAATTTCAATGTAATATAACATAACTAGCCGGATACAACTTGTCTGTTCAAGCACCTATGACCCCTACGCCTGGTTTCCACGCATACCCCGGTTTATTTTGCCGCTCAGGTATTCGGAAACACTCCGCACCTTCGGGTCGAGAGATCAAAGCGAAAAGGTCGGCCATGACAATCGTTTTACAATCCAGCTAGAAGGAAAATACGTAGTCACTTAGGACTTAAAAATTTCCTCCTCTATACCGTCCAACAGGCGGTCTAATTTACAATCCTGTTGGGAGTATCTAGCAGCCACCTCTACCTGGCCATATACTAAACTAACGGGAATTTCTTCCCCATTTGACCCTAGCGGTCCGACCCGGGCCATGTGATTCGGATCCAGCTTGGTATATCGTGTTTTTACCATGGCCCAGGCCTCTCGCGCACCCTCTCGGCATGCCGATATCTTCCATAGTCGGATACGCCGCCGTGCTCCCTTGAACAGCTCTACAAGCTTCTCCATACTCCCTGGAGGGGAGTCGGATGGCCATAAGGCCTTGGCTACACTCCGCATTGCCTGCCGAGCTTGCTCGTGCAACTGCGACAGCCCTTGCAGAAGATCACTTGATGATCCGGACACCTCCTCTTCAGGGCGGCCCGTCAATATACCTGCAATCACAGCTATATCAGCTACTTTTACTTCCAAACTGTTATAAGGTAAATACGACAACATACTGAATATGCCGCCTCGCAATTTTTTGTTCTCCTTCACGGAGTCGGCTAGCCGGGCTCGTACATCTTTCAGTTCTTCGCCCAGTTTGGTGTTTGAATCTTGGAGTTTGTTTTTCTCCTCTCTGACTTTGGTCAGGACGCGCTCGTCCGCGACGCGTTGTCTCTCCGCCTCGCTTTCACTCGTCTGTGCGGCCTTCAATTCCTCTTCCAGTTGGTCTGATGACCCTATTATGAGATAAGCAGCAGTTTTAATATAGCTGGCGTATCATTTTTTGTTTCTCGATGGAGGGAAATATTACCAGAGGACGCCTTCTTGAACTTTTCCAGTTCGGTGGTAGCAGTAGTTAGCTATGTCCGGCACTGCTCCAGCTCTTGGGCTAGCAACTGCTTCAAGTCTCGGGGGCTACTGGCTCATGGTTATCAAATTCGGGCAAGGTAAACTTACCTGCACATCTTTCAAATGTTGCTCGGTGGCTCTGTTAAGCCCATCTCGAGCAGCTCAGATGTATGCATCAGCCGAGCTGAAGGCACCAAACGCCTCTTTTGAGAAGCGGGGATTTCGTAAAACAACCTTCCGGTGCCGGTGATCCATGGCGCTCTCCACCTCCGAATTGGTGACGGACATATTTTCCGAACCCTCGGCAGAAGACAGTCCGGCGCCACTCCCATATCGGGCCCCTTCTCTTCGGCCGGGACCGAACCTTGGTTATTAGAAGCACGACTGGCCGGGTCCCCGGGCATAGTCTATCGAACCCTTTTTCCCATACAAAATAAACATATGAGTCACGGTTGGACGTGACTGCTACAAAGAGCATAGTTGCAAACCCATACCTCTTCAAGGAAGGCCCGAACGTGTCTCTGTTTGCCTTCCTCTTCGAAGGCCTGCCCGGCGTGGGAGCCCCTCTCTCCGGAGACGCCCCCGTGGTGGCCCGACGCACCGAACGCCTCCCCTTCTAAGCATAGGATGCCGCGGTGAGCAAGAAAGAATGCGGAAACCCTCTCAGACAAAGTGTCTCCTAATTATTTACATGAGAAGCAGGGAGAAGACCGGGATAGTCGGCGACGATGCCCACCTCTGTGCCGTCATAGCTCGTTTGGTAACATGTGCCATTCTCCAGCACCACAAATATATCTGGATCCTCTTCGAATCCGGGGTCAAGGTCCCGATTGTGGCCCTCGGGCTGCGGGGCGGGGCTGTGAAGCCCCTCGGAAGTCTTTCGCCAGTGCTGTTATAAATGGACGGGTTAATATTTTAGTGAACAAAGCTCAGGGAGGGGAATGAGTGGAGCAAAAAAAGTTGGGGGCTCACCCAGCTAGGAGGATTGTACATGGAATATCCCTCTCTGTGCGTGATGCGCAGGAACTCCTCTTCCTCACCCTTGAATAGTTCGGCCAATATTTTGGCTAGGGCGGCAGGGGTGTCTGGACCTTTCCTGCCGCAGCGGGAGGCGTCATCTTCCCCATTGTAATTCCACATGGGAAGTCCTCTGTATTGGAGTGGCTGAACTCCCCGTACTATGGAGGTCGCCATCACTTCGACTATCGTATACCCGGACTGGGCAAGCGTCCTGATCTTACTCAGGAGTTGGCGAACTTCCGTACTATCTTCCTCTTCGAGGCTCCGAGGGCGCCAGCTGTGGCGCTTCTTCAGAGGAACACTCACAAACTCAGGAAGACCTCTCCGGACTGGATCTGGAAGTACGACGTCATCTATGTAGAACCACTCGGAGGTCCACTCTTCGGAAGCTTTCTTTGGTGTGTCGGATAGGTATCCGGTCTCAGCAATACGCCATATTTCAGCCCCGCCCACTTCTAAAATCAATCCCTCGTGGTTGCGCGGGACAAGGCAAACCAACTTTCTCCACAGATCAAAATGGGCCTCACAACCCAGGAATAGTTCGCATAAAGCGACATAACCCGCAATGTGCAGAATGGAGGCTGGGGTAAAATTGTGCAGCTGGAGGCCATAATACTCCAGAAGCCCTCGGAGGAATGGGTGAATTGGAAATCCCACGCCCCTCAGCAGATAGGGGACGAAGCACACTCGTTCCCCCGCGGATGGATTGGGAAGATCCTCCGCCTGGGTCTTGCCGTTGAAAGAAGCCAACCCTGCTCGAACAGGGACCAGATCTGCAGGAGGGAGAAACCCCTGCGTTTGCAGCTTCTCCAGCTGATCATGCGATACGGAACACCTCTCCCACTCGCCTTTCTTTGGGCCGGAACGGGAGTCTCCGAGGATTTTCTCCGCGTGGTGTTGAATGGGTCTGAGATCCAATCCCTTTAAATAGACGCTCTTTCTTGCACGACTGGGGTGTTACTTGCAAAAAATACCATGACCGTCTGCATTCGCTCGACACGTGGAAGCTGAAGTCATCGAGGCACAGAAGCCGAGGGGTGCAACATTGAATTAAAAGCCAAATACTTTACTTGGAAGTCGTCGGAGGAGGAACCTGCCTTGCAATGCCGAAGACAATCTGCGCGCAGAACACCTCGTCATTGAAGCCTGGTTCAGGGGCTACTGAGGGAGTCCTGGACTAAGGGGTCCTCGGGCGTCCGGCCTGTTAGCCATGGGCCGGACTGATGGGCTATGGAGATACGAAGACCGAAGACTGCACCCGTGTCCGGATGGGACTCTCCTTGGCATGGAAGGCAAGCTTGGCGACCGAATATGTAGATTCCTTTCTTTGTAACCGACCTTATGTAACCCTAAATCTCCCCGGTGTCTATATAAACCGGAGGACTTAGTCCGGAAGGCATAGACTCATTACCATAGTCATACAGGCTAGACTTCTAGGGTTTAGCCATTACGATCTCGTGGTAGATCAACTCTTGTAATACTCATATCCATCAAGATCAATCAAGCAGGAAGTAGGGTATTACCTCCATAGAGAGGGCCCGAACCTGGGTAAACATCGTGTCCCCTGTCTCCTGTTACCATCGACCTTAGACGCATAGTTCGGGACCCCCTACCCGAGATCCGCCGGTTTTGACACCGACAAGCACCCAATTCCAATTGCTGTTTGGATGTACAAACCATGGAATTGGTTGTTTTTTGAGTTTGGACAATGTAAACCTTTGTACATGTGTGTGTGTGTCTATATATGCGCACACACACATACAACACACACACACACACACATAATAACATTAAAATGTTTCGAATAAGATCAAAACAATAACACAAGTAGAGATAAAATGGAAAATGGAAACATGACACAAGATAGTTTTAAAGTACCAAGAACACAACATGGATAATAATGTTGGTGGTTTTTGTCTCTTACACATAGCACAAGTGGGTAGTTTATGTCTCTTACACATAGCACAAATAGACTATTCGCAAACAACAAAGTACATAGTAGTCCATACATCAACCAAACAGGATAGTAACAATCAATCCAAGGTCAAGAGCCATGGCTTCCTTAACTCCTCGGGTAGCGTCATGAGTGCTTCAAACAAACGCTCATTGACGATCAATTTTCAATATGCTCTCGGCATATCACTATCCTCCAAAGCTGGTACCTTCTTTAGTGCATCAAGGATTTCAGTTGGAGGAGTCACCTTTGGCATAGGAAGTGGATCGATTGTCTTCAAAGCATCATCAAAGGACATCTTCATCTTTCCCATCATGCACAAGATAGCATACCCAGTGCGTTGCCTCTTCTGAGGCGCCTTAGGAGCTTCTTCAACAACGGGTGGTTCTTGCACACATTCAGCTCCTGTCCTAGCACCTGCACCGGTCGCATGATCTTTTGAATATATGGTATTGATAGACTCCCAATTGTGCACAACCTTGTTCCTATAGGCACGTGCTTCCTTGTTAGCCTACACAAAACACACAAATATTAGAGATGATATTGAAGTTGTAAAAATAACCAAAAAATGAATTTGGTGTTAAATATACTCCACATATCGAGACCACACGTCGTCACTATCAACCGACACCATGTTCTTTACCCAATCCCATCCAAAGCCACTCTGAGCAAGCATCTTGATAATGATCTCATAATGCTTGTCAAATGTTTTAATTCTTCCTGTTATGTTTTCCTTCGTAATGTCAACATCACATGTATCCTTGGCATGCTTAATGCAAGCATTATACACATGTGGCTTCCAACCATTTTTAGCATGGTCACCATTGTTGTGATCCTCAACAAGGATGATACGTCTCCAACGTATCTATAATTTTTGATTGTTCCATGCTGTTATATTATCATTCTTGGATGTTTTACAAGCATTTTATATCATTTTTTGGGACTAACCTATTGACATAGTGCCAAGTGCCAGTTGCTGTTTTTTGCATGTTTTTTACATCGCAGGAAATCAATATCAAACGAAGTCCAAACACCGCGAAACTTTTTGGAGAATTTTTATGGACCAGAACACCCAGGATGGGCTAGAGCAGCACCTGGGGGTGCCCCTAGGGGGGCACAACCCACCAGGGCGCGCCTGGCCCCCCAGGCGCGCCCAAGTGGGTTGTGCCCACCTCGGTGGCCTCCCGCACCCCCTCTTCGCCCTATAAATTCCCAAATATTCTAAAACCCTTCGGGGTAGCCCTAGATCAGATGTTCCGCCGCCGCAAGGCTCTGTAGCCACCGAAAACCAATCTAGACCCCGTTCCGGCACCCTGCCGGAGGGGGGAATCATCACCGGTGGCCATCTTCATCATCCTGGCGGCCACCACGATGAGGAGGGAGTAGTCCACCCTCGGGGCTGAGGGTTTGTACCAGTAGCTATGTGTTTAATCTCTCTCTCTCTCTCTCGTGTTCTTGAGATGTCACGGTCTTGATGTATTGTGGGCTTTGTTAATATAGTCGGATCATATGGTGTTTTCCCCTCACTATCTTGTTGTGATGAATTGAGTTTTTCCCTTTGAGATTTCGTTGTTATCGGATTGAATACTTTTATGGATTTGAGAACACTTGATATATGTCTTGCAACTGAATAATCATGGTGACAATGGGGTATCGTATTGATTCACTTGATATATGTTTTGGCACTCAACTCGCAGATTCCCGAGGTGACATTGGGGTAGTCTATGCGTAGGGGTTGATGCACGTTCTCGTCTTTAGTTTCTCCGATAGAAATCTCGGGGCACTCTTTGAGGTTCTTTATGTTGGATTGAGTATTATGAACTGAATTTGCTTTGGTGTTATTTTAGTACGAACTCTAGGATAGATCGAACGGAAAGAATAGCTTTGTGTTATTTTAGTACGAACTCTTGAATAGATCGAACGGAAAGAATAGCTTTGAGGTGGTTTCGTACCCTACAAACAATTTCTTCTTATGTTCTCCACTAGATAAGAACTTCAGAGTGATTCTTCGTTGCATGTTGAGGGGTGGTTATGTGATCCAATTATATTAGCATTGTTGAGAGATTGCACTAGCGAAAGTGTGGACCCTAGGCCTTGTTTTCAAGCATTACAATACCGTTTTTGTGCCCGTTTACTATTTGCTACCTTGCTGTTTTTATTTATTCAGATTATAAAAATATATTTCTACCATCCATATTACACTTTTATCACCATCTCTTCGCCGAACTAGTGCACCTATACAATTTGCCATTGTATTGGGTGTGTTGGGGACACAAGAGATTCCTTATATTTGGTTGCAGGGTTGTTCGAGAGAGACCATCTTCATCCTACACCTCCCACAGATTGATAAACCTTAGGTCATCCACTTGAGGGAAAATTGCTACTGTCCTACAAAACTCTGCGCTTCGAGGCCCAACACGAGTCTACAAGAATAAAGTTCCATAGTAGACATCAAGCTCTTTTTTGGCGTCGTTGCTGGGGAGGTGAGTGCATGAAGGTATATCTTTAGATCTTGCAATTGAATCTTTTAGTTTCTTGTTTTATCACTAGTTTGGTTTATAAAACAAAACTACATAAAAATGGAATTGAGGTTGCATCATATTATTGATCATCTTTATAATATCTTTCTTGAAAATGATGATCAGAAAATTGTGCTCAATTGTTAGAAGAAGAAGTCAATAAAATGTTTGGCACAAAATATTTGAATGATGAGCATGATTGCAATGTTGTTAGTATGAATTCTTTGAAAAGCTAATGATGATTGCACAAGTCATGACAAAATTCTTATAAACATGTCAATTTTTGTGGAGTGAATTGGGAGTGCAAATGCACACCAAAGAGGGAAGATAGATTTTGTAAGAAGCATAAATATTTGGAAACGAGAATGTTGCAAGAGAGGCTAGATGATTGTGCTGAAAGATTTAATTTTTTTCCGCCATCCTTGTGAACTTTTCAATGAACATGGTCATTTAAATCTCCAATGCAAATTGTTTCATGATCAAATCGTGTCCAAAAATTGTGATAACTTGATTACCCTTGGAAATCATAAAGAGCTTAGTCTTCTCTTGGGGTATGAAGAATGAAACGTATAACTAAGGGTATTCCAAAATTTAATCTCAAGAGATTTCTTGATTTTGATCTAGCGGAAATTTATATGTTTTGTGCGGTAAATTGCATTGAGAATCCTTATATTGCCAACTATCTAAAGACAAGAAAACAAATAGAATATGAAGAGAGTACTAATGAAAGGGAAAATATTTCCCAATACCCTCCTAGTGTTTATTATGATGAATCAGGTAACGAGGAGGAACTTCCTATCCAATCAATCTCTTCAACAAGGAGCTCGAAAAAATCAATTGAACCCACACATGATGTGGTGAAGAAGAAGAAAATAAGAAAGAATAGAGGTAAAAGTTATCTCTCTCAAATAATGTTGCTCCTATTATTGTTGTGCCCCATGAAAATGAATCAAAAATTATTGTGGAAGATGATGAACTTGATGATGATATTGCTTCTATGTCCTATGGCACAATGTCCTAGGGCACTATTGATGATGATTTTGTTATGCATATTGCTTGTTGTGATGATTATGATTGGGAAGATAATGATACTTCTTATAATCTTGGAAATCTTTTTAGCACTTGCTTGGAAGAATATGATAATAATGTTTGCTATACTATTGGTGCCATTCATGCTATTGATAAGAATGATTGTGATGATATGCAAAACCACAAGCTTGGGGATGCTATGTTTAATGAGTATGAAATGTTTGAAGATTTATTTGCTGGAAATAATGCTTGTCCTAAGCTTGGGGATGCTTTGCTTAATGAATATGATCCTTTGATTCCTTCTACTTTCGATAAGAAAATCTATTATGATGATAGCATGCCTCCTATTTATGATGATTACATTGATGAAAGTGGGTTTGGAAGAGTGTCACACTACAAAAAAAAGACACTTCCGTGATGATACGTGTTTGTCACAGTAGGTCACGTTTTTTTCATGCATGTACATCCATGACGATTTCATGACAGAATCAAGATAGTCATACCTGTGCTGTCATGGAAGTGTTCCATGACATTACCAAAAATATCATCACGGAAGTGTCCACTTCCATGACGATAAATCCCGCGTCATAGAAGTGCTTCCGTCAAGGGTGACCGACATGTGGCATCCACCGTAATGGCGAGCCATTACGCTATCGGGTCCTATTTTGGATCCGATAACCCGTTAACAGCCCTGATCAATGGGGATTTTCCACGTGTAAAATCATCATTGGCTGGAGGAAACACGTGTCGGCTCACCGTTGGGACAAATGTCATCCACTCATTCGACCGAAGGCGCCTATGATACATCGACACGTGGCACGGCCCAACAAAGGCCCATTCCTGTGAAAAGGCCGACCCGTTTGACTTGGTCAAAAGGTGGCGGGCCGGCCCACGGAAAGCCTGTTAACGGCCTGTTCGCATATAGCCCATTTACAGCCCGCTAACCCAGGGCCCGTTATGACCTATCCGAATTAGGCCCAGTAGCGTCATTTGGGCCGTCTAATATGATTCCAGCCCATTTTAACTTCCGGCCCATGTATAGCCCATGAAGTCTTTCGGCCCATATGAGGCCCTTTGTAACTCTTGGCCCATTAACGGCCCGTGGTGAAACTGGCCCATAATGAACAGTGTATCACTTTATACCCATTAACGGCCATTATTCCATTGGGCCGTTTCCAGCCCATGTTATCTTTCGGCCTTCTCAGGGCCCATTTATTCTTGGGCTCATTTCCAGCATTCGTTTACTTATGGACCGTTACTGTCATTTTCTGCTTGTGGGCCAAATTCAGCCCGTGGTTACAGTCGGCCCGTTTGTGGCCCGTTAATACGCTGGGTCGTTTTCATAGCGTCATCAAATACGGTCGGTTAACGACGGCCCGTTATGGTCGGCCCATGAACGGACGATTCCAACTCTAGCCTGTTTGCGGCCATAATGCGGTCTGTTATTGGCCCATGTTTGGCCAATCGATCATGCGGCCCGTAGAAGGCCCATTGATGATACGGCCCGTAGAAGGCCCATTGTGTCTACGACCCATAGAAGGCCCATTGTTTCTACGCCCCGTAGAAGGCCCATTGTTTCTACGGCCCGTAGGAGGCCCATGGTAACTACAGTAAATATAGCCCATGGTTACTGTGGCCTAGTTTTAAAAAATAGGTTATTGCGGCCACTAGCAAACCGCGAAAAAAGAAATGCACTGACTACAAGCAAACAAGTAAACAAGACAACAAGGAAATAAATAAGCAAGCAACTTACGCTAGGCTATCACGGCTATTACACATATTAGATCCACTGGGCATCAAAGTTCACCCCTAGTGCAAATATAGGGAACCAATAAGGAAATAAATAAGCAAGCAACTTACACTAGGCTATCAGGGCTATTACACATATTACATCCACTAGGCATCAAAGTTCGCCACCAGTGCAAATATAGGGAACAAAGCAGCATATCATATACACTGGTTGTCAAAGTTGGCGACCAGTGCAAATAAATGCCGCAGCAAAACAAGTCCAGAACTGAAACCACTTCAGAAGAGCTCAAGAAACAATATCCTGGGTACCCATAATGCTGGTAAGATGCTTAGCAAGCTTATTAACTTTCTGTTGTTTGGCGCTTAAATCCTCCAGCACTTGCTGTTGCACCAGAAAGTATGCATCTGAATTCTGCAGGGACTTCCTCAGTCCTTCGGTGTCGGTGTACAAAAGTAGGGGCTCTCCTTTTGACCCCTTTACTTGTGCACGGGCAGTCAGAGCCACGTGCCACGGCCAGACCTAGCAGGGCAGAGGAGGGAAGCCGGAGAGAAGCCGAAGCACAAGATAACCAAGGCAACGCCAAGACCAGGAACACAAAGAGTAGGAGGGCGAGGTGGACTCCCCCGGCAAGTGTCGGATCTCGGGTTCCGGCAAAACCCTCAAGGTTCGAACACTGGGGTGCACGCAGAGATTTCCTCCCTACCGATCTACGCCCTAGCTCGCTAAGGTCTCGCAGACGAACTCGATGAACTCGCAACACAAAGACACAAGATTTATACTGGTTCGGGCCACCGTTGTGGTGTAATACCCTACTCTAGTGTGGTGGTGGTGGATTGCCTCTTGGGCTGATGATGAACAGTACAAGGGGAAGAACAACCTCCTGAGGTTGGGGTGTTCTTGTGTTCGTTGTCTGGCTAAGGATTGGCTCTTCATCAGATGCCCCTATTGTGGTGGCTAGTTCTACTTATATAGGCCCTGGTCCTCTTCCCAAATATTGAGCGGGAAGGGAGCCAACACTGACCAATTTGAAAGGGGACAACTAGTACAACTTAACCTGACAAAAGTGGTCTTCACCTGCAAAAAGGCTCTGGTGGTGACGCCGTCTTGGGCACCATGGTGACCTTCGTCCTGCCGTCCAGCTGGTCTTGGTCTCGTTGCACTGATATGGAAACCTTTGCCTGATGCCTCGGTACTCCGCACCTGCGCTTTCCTCCTTAGCACCAAAGAGGCAACAAGGACGCTGCGCGTGCTGGCGCCCGCCTGGTCTTGATCGTCATGGCTCACGTCACGAGAGCCTCGCGAGGTTCGCCCTGCCTTGATATCTCCGCCTCTCGCGAGGCAGCCTGGTGAGGCCGCTCCCGAGGAGGTCTTGTGTCGCCCGCCTCGTGAGGCTTGGCCCATCGCGAGGGTCTTGGATGCCTTGTTGATGAAGATGGGCTGTACATGCCTGCTAGCACAGCCACGCCGTGGGCCGCAGGCAGGCAAGTCTGGGGACCCCCGTTCCCAGAACGCCGACAGTAGCCCCAGGGCCCAAGGTGCACTCGGGCTTGGCTTCGAGGCGAAGCCAAGGGCCAAGCGTGGAGCGCCGCGGTCCCCAAAGCCTGCGGCCTTGGTCGATGCGTGGCGGTTGATTGGACATGGGCGTCTCCGCTTCCCCACGCTGCCTCGGCAACTGCTCGACTTGACAAGTCCCTGCGACATGCAAGGAAAATCATCATTACGTGTGATCGTGAGTGGCGCCGGTTGGCCTTCCCTGCTATAAATGGGGAGGGGGGCAGAGCCCCTGTCGCCCATCTCTTCGCGGTTCGCTTGCTTCTCCCTCCTTGCTCCTCTACTAGCAACAATGGCGCCCATCCGAAGGTTTTCCGCTGAAGAGAAAGGCAAAGCTTCCCGTGATGATCCAGGGCCGCTTCCTCCGAAGAAGAGGCCGGTTCACCATCGTGATGAAGCGGCGATGCAGGTGGTGACGAGGCCCTGGTGCGAGCGGCCTCCTCCTGGGTATCCGCTATGCTTGTACGCCCGTGCCGAGGGCTCAGGAGGAAGGAGACGAGCGGCGCCGCCCGCACCGCGTCCGCGGTCGCCGTGCGATGGCGGCATGCACTGTTGCTCCCGGAGTCCACACCGCGAATTCTTCGCGCGAGCTTGTGCTATGGGCGCCGATGCCCCCAAGCTCTTGGATCCACTTCCCGCGGTTCTTCTCCGACGTGATGCCGCCGAGGGGGCCCCTCGAGCTCTGGCTGCAGCATGCTGACTGCAACGCTCCGGCGACCGGAGCAGAGATCGAAATGGTCCCCACCGACAAGATCTTCATGACCCGCGGCTGGGGCGAGATCGCACGGGTTTGCCGTGCGAGAGGCGCCCTCGCGATCCACTTTGAGTATGACGGCGCCTCCACGCTTTTCTTCAAGGTCTTCGACGCAGAGGGCCGCCGCCTGGAGTGTTGCCCTAGAGGGGAGCACCGGGATGACGCGCACTCCGCTCGTGGCTACTCCAGCAGCAGCCCCTGGGAGTCCAGCAGTTCTCCCGAGCTCTACGAGACTCCGGAGACGAGCGACGACGGCTACGTCCCCTGAGCTCACGTCGCGCCCGGAGCCGGGCTGCGGCGTCCAGCCGCCGCCACCGCTAATCTGGATGGGGTTGGCGCCGGCCTCCCGTGGCCCACTGTTGATGATGGCGTCCACCACGGGAGGGTGTAGATAGGGTTCCTCTAAGTTTTAGTCTTTTGTTCCCTGCGAAGAATCACGGAGTACCCCGTGGGGGCGTGTAAAGGGTCTGTAATGTCTTTTGTGTACGTCTTCCTTGTTATGAAAATTTGTGAACGCATGTCCCGTTAAGGCTCGGTCTCCCCTTTCCATCCTCATGATAGCTTGTTGCTCTACGCTGACAGGTCCCGGTCCCCAGGCAGGCTACAGCCGTTGCTGGTATGCCAGGTCGCGTGCCGTGGTCAAGGCCAGGAGGTGTGCGGCCCGAGGTCCAGTAAGAGCCCCTGAGGCGCGATGCTCAGGAGGTCCCCTTTAGCGCTCAAGTAGCCATGGTAAGGCAAGAAAGGGAGGCGACGTGGCCGCAACGGGGCTGCGGCGTGCGTGACCCTTAGGCATCATCAATCAGTCGATCTGAGCGTGAGACTTATCTTGGCGGTTTGGGGTCGATTCCTTGTGATGCACCAGGCTGGCGCGCAAGCTTCCGCAACATAGCTAGGTCAGGCCCATACGAGTCTCCCTCCTCCTGTGCTCTCCTTAGTGCTCTACGTCCTCAGGTCCCGGCCCTCGAGCGAGCTCAGCCGCCGCTGGTATGCCAGGTCGCGATGCCGTGGTCAAGGCCAGGGGGTGAGGGCCGGAGAGCCAGTAAGAGCTCCTGAGTCGTGATGCTCGGGAGCCCCCCTTTTAACGTGCAAGCGAATTGCACGGGAGAAGAGGAAGCTCGCGGTGCCGCCTGCTATCCTCCTCACGAGATCCCTGCGAACCAGCATAAGGAGAAACACGGTTTGTTGTTATGGTTGTCGGCCTGCCATCGGCTGCTCCGCGAAGAAATAGAGGCACTGAGGGCCTGGTGAGGTGACGTGCGCGGAGCGTGCCGCGAGCCAGAGCTCGACCACTCAGGTTTATCGACGTGGCAGGGACGGACCCATGCACCAGCACCGTGCCCGTGTGAGTAGCCCCTGGGGGAGGTGATAGTCGAGCAGGCGACAGTCATGGATAGGTTATGCATGAGAGGCATATCAGCTTGGTTAAATGCAGAAAGATACGTGCCACTTGGGTCAGGCCCGAGCGGCTTGGGGATGATGCAGCCCGAGGGGCGCCCCCAGCAAGGTAAGCTAAAGACATAAGCAAAAGGGATACATGCCACAGGGACGGACCCACGCGGCCTGGGAATGATGCAGCCCGAGGGGCGCTCCCAGCTGAATGAACTTGGAAAATGTCACCTAGTTTTGTTAATGAAGAGATGTCGGAGTAGCCGAAGGTACGCGGGGACGGGGTCGCCTCTCACGAGCCACCAGGGTCCTGAGCCTCGGGAGGCTCTGGGGGCCCAGGCGGTTCCCTGAGGACCGTCTCCATCTCTGCCAGGACGGCGTGGTGCCTGGCCTCCTGAGCCACCAGGACGCGCCGCAGGTTGCGCTGGTTGACGAACGACACGCTCGGCAAGCCAAATGGCATGCGAACGTAGCTGTGCGGCAGACCCTCGCACCGGCCCACGTGCGAAGGCCAGAAAAGCTTCTGAGAAGCAGCCCTGTTGAGCCCTGGGACGTCGATGCAGACGCGCAGCCCGACATCCTCGCCTGGATGGGGAGCCGCACCTCACGAGCGGCGTTCGCCGCGCATGGCCCTTGCGTCTTGTAGTTCCTGAGTGGTCTTGGTGATGAAGTCCTGAGCGGTGGGCGCTCCTTGCCCTGTGTCCTCCTGAGGGAAATGTGCCTTGAAGCATGCCTCCAAGTGGTGCCCGAGCGCCTCCCTCGTGATGTGGGCAAGGTCTGAGGCCCTCAAGGAGAGAGCTCCCGAGCCCTGCCCGAGGAGGGCGCCGGGCGCGCCTTCCTATGTGATGGAGGGAGGCGCCCCTGGAGCGGCCGCTGATCTTGACGAGGCTCCAGCTGCGTTGCCACCCTCCTGAGGCCTGACATGGCGCATCTGCTTCTTCTTCTTGGGGATGGCCTCCGGAGGGCCATCGCCCTGGCTGTCGGGGTCGTCGATTGCTGCAGCTTGAAAGGCGCGCTCGAGGGAGCACACCGCGTCTCTTTCTTCGCATGGGAACGTGATGATCCCACCGCTTCCTGGCATCTTGAGGACGTTGTAGCCGTGGTGGGTCACTGCCATGAACTTGGCCAGGGCTGGATACCCTAGGATGGCATTGTATGGCAGACGGATGTGCGCAACATCGAAGTCGATGAGCTCGGTGCGGTAGTTCTTGCGTTCTCCGAAGGTGACAGGGAGGCGGACCTGCCCTATCGGTGTGGTGGAGCCGTTGGTCACTCCCGAGAAGGGCTTGGTAGGCTGAAGCTAGTCATATGGTACTTGGAGGTTGTCGAACGTGTCGACGGACAGGACGTTGAGCCCTGCGCCACCATCGATGAGGGTCTTGGTAACTTGCACGTTGCTGATGACTGGTGAACAAAGCATTGGGAGAGCGCCAGCGGTGGCTGCGCACTTGAGCTGATCTGCCGAGTTGAAGGTGATGGCACACTGGGACCACCTGAGCGGGCGTGTGGCCTCAAGCTTGGGGAGGACTGCATTCACTTCACGAGCAAACTATTTGAAGATACGCTGCGAGGCTGGGGCCTGGGCTCCGCCCAAAATGCAGGCGATAGCGCGCGGCTCTTGGAAGCCCCCAGCCCCCTCGCCTTGATGGTGGTCGTCATTCCTTCTTGGTGGTGGCGGCACCGGGGGAAGACCGGCGTTGCCCTGAGGACGATCCTCACGAGGCTGGTCCCTCCAAGCGCCCTCGCGAGGATGATCCTGCCAGCGGTCCTCACGAGGCCTGTCGCGCCACTCCTGGCGCGGGCCACGGTCGTCCCAACGCCCGCCTCCACGTCCTCCTCCTCGGCCGTAGCCCCGATCGCTGCTCTCGGGGCGTCGACCAAAGCGTTCTTCGCAAATGGCTCTGAGCTCTTGACAGTCACTGGTGTTGTGGGTGTTCAAGTTGTGGAAGGCGCAGAACGGGCGGCTGCTCTTGGACGACTCTGGCTGATCTCTGCCTCGCTTGGTGTCCGGCTCCGCCGCGAGCACGGCTGCTTCCTTGCACTTCACGTCCTTGGCCTTGGCTTTCTTCTCCTCCGGGCCTGCAGCTGGCAGCTCAAGGAGGGAGAGGCACCCTTCCTCAGCTCTTGCGCACTTGGTCGCCAGATTGAACAACTCCTGAGATGTGCACAACTCCTCATGGATAGCTAGCTGTTCCTTCATCTTGATGTCGCGGACGCCGTCAGAGAACGCGGAGATGATGGCCTCGTCCGTGACCTTGGGGATCTTGAGGCGAGTGTTGTTGAAGCGCTAGATGTACTTCTGGAGGGTCCCTCCTGGTCGTTGCTTGATGCGGCGCAGGTCACCCGCAGCCGGCGGGCGGTCGCGAGTGCCCTGGAAGTTGGCGACGAAGCGGTCGCGCATCTCGTCCCAGGAGGAGATCGAGCCCTGGGGCAGGTTTAGGAGCCACGAACGGGCGCCGTCTTTGAGTGCCATAGGGAACCAGTTCGCCATGACTTTCTCGTCACCGTTGGCCGCCTCGATGCTCAGCTCGTAGAGCTGCAAGAACTCCGCGGGGTCGAGGGTGCCGTCGTAGCGAGGAGGCAGATCTGGCTTGAACTTGCCCGGCCAGGCGATGCTACGCAGCTCGGGGGTGAAGGCGCGGCAACCGGCCGTGGTTGCCGGGGCCCGTCTTGGAGGTGGAGCCTGGTCTTGATGCCCACGCGCCGCTACGGCAAGCGGCGCGGGAGCCTGCCGCGGCAGACGATCCTGGCGCGGTGGTGCGAGGAGTGGCGGAGCGTTCTCTTGCGGTCGAGGAACTTCTTGGCAGCTTCCTTCTTCACGCGCGGGTGCCGGACGCGGCGGATCGCGTCGCGGTGGCGCACGCCTTGGTGCCAAGGCGCCATCTTGGGGCAGAGGCGGTGGAGGCGCTCCGTGAGCTGCGTCGCCCGAAGCAGGCGGAGGGCCAGGCGGAGAGAGGGATGGCGCAGGGGAGCCCCCTGCGGCGTGGACAAGCTCGGCGATGCGGTCGAGCCAGTCCTCGTAGAGGTCGTCGACCGAGCGATAGCGCAGGAGTTCGTGCGCCATGAGGAGCGCGGCCCATGCGTCCATGGGGGCGCGACGAGCGTGGGATGAGGAACCGGCCGGGGTCAGCGATGGAGTGGCGGAGCGGCCGTCCTGCCGCACCGAGGGGTGCAACAAGGACGCCTGCTGCTCGTTCCCCGCCGGGCCGGTGGCGGCGTTGGCGGCGGGAGACGGAGAATGACAAGGTGGCCCACCGACAGGAGCCATTCGAGCGACGCGGGTGGCTAGGGCAGCCCGGCGTTCAGCACGAGCACGGCGAGCGTCCGCCATGGAGACGACGGAGCGACTGGACACGAACGACGGAAGGGAAGTTCCGGCGCACCCCTACCTGGTGCGCCAAATGTCGGATCTCGGGTTCCGACAAAACCCTCAAGGTTCGAACACTGGGGTGCGCGCGGAGATTTTGTCCCTACCGATCTACGCCCTAGCTCGCTAAGGTCTCGCGGACGAATTAGACGAACTCGCAACACAAAGACACAAGATTTATACTGGTTCGGGCCACCGTTGTGGTGTAATACCCTACTCTAGTGTGGTGGTGGTGGATTGCCTCTTGGGCTGATGATGAACAGTACAAGGGGAAGAACAGCCTCCTGAGGTTGGGGTGTTCTTGTGTTCAGTGTGTGGCTAAGGATTGGCTCTTCATCAGATGCCCCTATTGTGGTGGCTAGTTCTACTTATATAGGCCCTGGTCCTCTTCCCAAATATTGAGCGGGAAGGGAGCCAACAACGGCCAATTTGAAAGGGGAATGCTAGTATAGCTTATCCTGACAAAAGTGGTCTTCGCCTTCAAAAAGGCTCTGGTGGTGACGCCGTCTTGGGCTCCATGGTGACCTCCGTCCTGCCGTCCGGCTGGTCTTGGTCTCGTTGCACTGATATGGAAACCTTTGCCTGATGCCTCGGTACTCCGCGCCTGCGCTTGCCTCCTTAGCACCAAAGAGGCAACAAGGACGCTGCGCGTGCTGGCGCCCGCCTTGTCTTGATCGTCATGGCTCACGTCACGAGAGCCTCGCGAGGTTCGCCCTGCCTTGATATCTCCGCCTCTCGCGAGGCAGCCTGGTGAGGCCGCTCCCGAGGAGGTCTTGTGTTGCCCGCCTCGCAAGGCTTGGCCCCTCGCGAGGGTCTTGGATGCCTTGTTGATGAAGATGGGCCGTACAGGCCTGCTAGCACAGCCACGCCGTGGGCCGCAGGCAGGCAAGTCTGGGGACCCCCGTTCCTAGAACGCCGACAGCAAGGCCCTTGCCGGGGCGGCTTTCGCGGCCCCGGCAAGAGCCTTGCCGGGGTAACTTGCCCAACGCCAGTAGAGCGAGCCACCCTTGATCCCAAGGTTTCCAAACGCCGTCGACAACTACGTTGGAGCCAGGGCTCGGGAGGCACCTCCGTGGTGGCATGCAGATCTTTGTCAAGATCATCGACACACATGATCAGATGAGGACCAGAAGACGATGACCCTCGGTGGGATCCTAGCCGAGGAATCCACAAGACCCCCGGCAAGGTCCTTGCCGGGGACGACCACGACGCCGCGGCAAGACCCTTGCCGGGCCCCCGGCAAGGCCCTTGCCAAAGACACCAGCGGGGCCGTAGCCAGGCCCGCGTCTGCCAAAGATGCCACCACCGTCCCCAAGCAGCTGCTAGCCCAACCAGCTGGGCAGGCACCTGCGTGGCGACGGGCGGCCTCCACACCAACCCAGCAAGCACATGCGTGGTGGCATGCAAATCTTCATGAAGACTCCACCACCGCTCCACCTCAGCTGCCTGCCTGCCTACACGGCACCACACGCATTGCTGGCCTGGGCGCGTGTTGAAGCTAGACGGGGCGGCGACGGACGAGATGGGCCCCGTTCCCATCCCCGATAAAGCAAGGGGACACCTAAGCGATGCATTAAATGCATCTTGTCCCGTAATACCGAGCGATAAGCTCGCACACTGTATGCCTTTCCACCTCCTGTGTGCCACTGTGGTGACCCCTTTTATCTATAAAAGGAGGCCTAAGGCGACCAGGAGAAGGATTCGGCTCTTTGGGACTACGCATCCACCGTAGCTAGTTCGAGAGCTCAAGAACTCTCTCAAATACACACCAAAGCAGGACTAGAGTATTACGCTGTTGGAGATATGCCCTAGAGGCAATCATATATGATGATATTTCCTATGTGTTTATGAATAAAGATAGTCCTTGGACATTATCAATGATGTGTATCAGCAAGTACGTGACTTGTTTGTGGGACTATGCATTGTATGATAACTGTCCTAAAAGGTCCCTAGTCAAAAGGGCTGTGTGGACGCGCAACCAACTAGACTAGCATATGACACGGTTGATGGCTTGGTCTCACTAGCCATGGAGCATTGGATGCTAACCGGATAATATGGGCTTGGAAAGGTCTGGTCGGATTCAACATAGTCGGATCCGAGTCGAGATAAGGTCCAAGTCGGACAGACCCAACTATGAGACGCAGCGATATGTCATCCGTGAGTCTCTAGTCACTACAAAAAAAAGACACATCCATGACATTTTGGGCCGAACGAATTTTTTTCCTGTCATACATATGACACTTCTATGACGATAATTGTGACAAAACCCGGTATCATCATAGATGTGGTGGGCTCCTACTTCTATGAAAAAAATCATGACAGAAAATGGGCTTTTTGTCCTGGGCGGGCCGGAGACGCAGCTGCATTACATTCTTTGGGCCGTCCATGACGGAAAAAACCATGGTAGAAGCGAGGGGGAGGAAAATTTTGGGGAGTTCCCGGTTACGGTGGGAGGTCGGGGGCCGAGCGATGCGGGTTTCTCTCGTACACGTACGCGCGTGTGTGCGAGGCGTTGGCTCTAACTGAACCCGAGCGAGGCGTTGGGCTCTAACTGAACCCGAGCGATTGCACTGCAGGCTACGCGTTACTGAACCCGAGCGATCGATCGATGGCTGTTAACTGAACCCGATCGAGCGATTCCTTCGCTACTGCTGCTAACTGAAGCCGATCGATTGGATGAACAGTGAGCGTTGCGGGGGGGGGGGGTTGGATGAGCAGTGAGCGGTGGCGTTGCCTCTGGATGAACAGGTCCCCGTGGTGTGGTGGAGGGCTGGATGAACAGTAGACGGTGGAGGGGTGCCCGTGGAGGGGTGGTTGAACAGGACCCCGTGGTGTGGAGGGCTGGATGAACAGTAGACGATGGAGGGGTGCCCATGGAGGGGTGGTTGAACAGTAGCCGGTGGAGTAGCGCGCGGTGGAGGCTGGATGAACAGGAGCCCGTGGAGGCTGGAGGAGGTCGACGGTAGCCCGTGGATGCTGGAGGAGGTCGACGGTGGAGATGAACAATATCCCATGGAGTCCCGTTTTGCGGTACGCCACACCCCTCCCGATGAACAGGACCCCCGTTTCGACCGTAGGAGGTCTGTTTCGTCCGTTTTGCGGTACGCCACACCCCTCCCGATGAACAGGACCCCCGTTTCGACCATAGGAGGTCCGTTTCGTCCGTTTTGCGGTCCGCCACACCCCTCCCGATCAACAGGACCCTCGTTTCGACCGTAGGAGGTCCGTTTCCTCTGTTTTGCGGTACGCCACACCCCTCCCGATCAACAGGACCCCTGTTTCGACCGTAGGAGGTCCGTTTCCTCCGTTTTGCGGTACGCCACACTCCTCCCGATCAACAGGACCCCCGTTTCGACCGTAGGAGGTCCGTTTCCTCCGTTTTGCGGTACGCCATACCCCTCCCCATGAACACGACGCATTCCATTGCCTCCCCATGAACACGACGCATTCCGTTGCCTCCCCATGAACACGACGACGACGCTGTTTCTCCGTTCCGACCCAGCCATGTACACGAGCCCTCGCTGTACGTATGCGCGAGTAGGCGTTCGAGACCCTGCCCGTATGTACGTACGTGGCCGTATTTTCTTTCTTGCACCCTGTGTGACACCCAAAATTTCATTTGGATTTTCCAAAATTTTTACTTGGCTTGAGGGAGGTGATTTAAAACTTTTTTTTCCAAAAAAAACCCCTTTCAAAATATTTTTTTATGGCAAGAGTTTTATTTGTATTCACCCAAGACTTGTTTTTGGTCTTGGAGGTTCTTGCTTTCTTATTTTGGACTCAAGCCAAAATGCTTTTCACTTGGGAAAAATGTCTTTTGAAAATTCCTTTGAAAATACTCTATAGCTTTTGGAATAATCCTTTACCACTTTCAACAAATCTCTCTTGCCATGGCCTTAGTGCAAATCCACTCTCCTAAACCTTCCCTCACCTTTGGATCTTGATTTGCATCAAATCCAACAAGTTGAACCTCCCCATATGATTATTTTTCCATTTAAATCTTATCAAAACAATTTCTGCCTTCTATTCTAGCCCTTGGAGATTTACAAAGGAGCTACCATTTCTGTTTTGATTTTTGCCCCCAAACCAATTTCCCTTCCTAGTCCTTTGAACCCTCAACCAAGATCCATGAAGATCCACTGGTCTTCAGTTCAAAATTTTCAAACTATACTTGCTGCAAGTTTGGACCAGTTTTGCCAAACTTGATGAAATTCATTCAAATCCCTCTCCAAAATTTCTGAGAAAAATCAGGCAGCCTCTGGGTGCATTGAGTGGTCACCTCACCAAGCCCCAGCTCCAGGAAAATTTTTCTCCTTGCCAAATCATTCTGTCGAACACCTGCAGAGCATTATCAAAATCAGGTTCAGTCAAAATTCAGAGAACAGTTCAGTGTTGCTGTCGTTTCTTCAGTGTCCGTAGTCGATCTCGCCAGTGCCTCGGCGTCGCCGTGTTCCCCGTCCCCTCCCCCTTGTCCTCTGCACCGCACGAGCGCCTGGATGCTTGCGGACGTCGGCGACGAGCTGGAGGAGGTGCGCCGCCCCGTGACCGACGCCAGCGGCGGCTTTGCGGCTGCCAGAGAGAGGCGCAGCGCAGACGGCGCCACCCAGCGCCGCCCAAGCCACCGGAGATCGCCGCGTGGCCTTCCACTCCCCAGTGCGCGCTGCCACCCTCGTCGTGAACCGCTGGGCGCGGAGCGCGCTCTCTGCCGCCGTCGTGCCCGTGCGGCCACCCCACCGTGGACCGGCGCCATTACGCCAAGACCAACCGGGATTAGCGGGGGAACGACACCAGTACATCTCACTGATGCTACCTGGCCACTTAAGCCCCCTGCCAAGACATTGCCTCGCCGTAATTGCTCGCCGGAGCGATCCCGTTCACGGCCGCCCCCTCGATCCGCCTATAAATAGAGGCCCCGAGCTTCAACTCGAACCCACACCACCTCTGCACTCCACCTAGACCACACCAAGCCACTGGAAGAGCCCCGAGGGAGCTTTCTTCCCCGACTCCGGCCGCCGCGACCCGCCACGGGATCCAGCTCGATTCGCTCCCGTGCGTGCACCTCCACCCTTCAACTCTTGCCAGTAGCTTCCCTATGCATCCACTCTCCTGACCCGCGCTTCAATTTGGAGTTTGCAGCACCCACCGGAGTTCTCCACCATCACCCGAGCCGCCGTCCGCCGGAGAAAGTGTCGCCGTCGACGTGGTGCTCTCCGTCGGTCGAGTCCACCACCCACCGACGCGGAAGGACACGCTGAAGCTCTTGGTACACTCCGATCTCCCTGTCTCGCCGTGGTTCGACGCCGGCGACCACCGCAGTCTTCGGGCGCCGGCGAACTTTTTAAACCTGACATGTGGACCCCCCTGCCAGCCTCTATTCTCTTCTCCCTCGAAACGTTTTCTGTTGGCGCCTTCGGGCAAATGCGTTTTCCCTTTGAGCTTGCGCGTTTCTATTCGAACCGTTTTCTGTTTTCTCAGTTAAACCCCTGGGACTTTTCTGTTTCATTACAGATGAGTCCCTGGACAGAAACCCTTATACCTTTTTAATAAAAAGTGATTTTTGAGTGATTCTTTTTCTGAAAATCTTATAATTTTGTCTAGTTTTTTATGGGATTTATTTGGAAAATTTTTGGAACAAATTTTATGCACGCGTTGGTTTTCACGTTAGTATGCTTCTTCGCTATACTGTAGGTTCCGGAAGAGGTGACGGAGCCGCGAACTTCGCCGAGCTAGACTCCGACTTCTCCGAACCAGGCAAGCATGTTTGAACCTTTGATATGATAGGTGTTTTGCATGTTTGCATGAGAGGTTGTGCGTGGCATATGAGTATCGGTGAGTACCTCGTTGCTTGTGAGGCAACCACCCGCGTGTTCCAAAGTTGCGATGATCTCTACTGAGAGATGGCCTAATCATGTGGTGACATGGAGGGCAGCAAGGTGGTACTGTTGTAGCATGCCAGCCTTGTGTCATCCGACTTTTTCCGATGTTAACGTGGACGGAGTCACGTTATCGTTCTTCCCCCTTCCGTGCTACCACTTGTTTTCTGCCAGAATGCGGTTTAGTAAGTTGGTAACCTCTTTCCGTGTACACACCAAACAGAGGGGCCGGGATGATGGTTCCATGGCCCTGGATTAAAGCCAGTCATCCGGTCAGGGGGCATGGGTGTTTCCGGTTGGGACCGAGTGGGGGGCACCCCTTAGAGCGCGCGTATAGAAATTTGATCCCATGCTACGCGAGGTTGTAGCCTCCCCGTCTCAAAGTTTTTCTTGAACGTTGCCGAGGGTGATTCCTGGCTTCGGATTGTTGAATGGGTGTGTACTGGTTAGATGTGTTTCTTCCAAAACACCGTAAACGGAACTAGTCCCCGTGACTACTGAAATCCGTTGGCTGTGGTTAAAGTACAAACTCTGCAGAGTCAAATCCTTCCGAGTCATCGTATCCATGGTCAAGTATCGTGATCAGTGTATCCATATCTATGTCAAGTCCTCGTGGTTTGTTCTTCTTTCCGGTTAGTGAGCATGAGTAGTAGACTTAGCTGAACGTTACTCCTGTGGATGGACTAACCCTGTTATTTATCTCATGCCTGATTATTCTCTGGATATGATTTAAATTCTTGAGCTAATAAGATGTTAAGTTATGAAGCCCTTATGATGTCGCTCAGACGTCCGACTGTGGCATATTGATTATTTACTTTTGATATAAGCCCTTTATGTGATGTCGCTCAGACGTCCGACTGTGGCATATTGATTATTTACTTTTGATATAAGCCCTTTATGTGATGTCGCTCAGACGTCCGACTGTGGCATGCACTATCTTTTATTTCCTTTTATAAGCCCTTTATGTGGTGTCGCCCTGACGCCCGACTGCGGCATTATTATTCTTGCAGTTTCCTCTTGAGGAGTCATTCAGACCCTCATTTGGCACCGGTATTACTATTCTTGCAGTTTCCTCTCGAGGAGTCATTCAGACCCTCGTTTGGCACCCAGTATTTATTTTGGGATTTCGGGAGGACTACCGCCCGACTTCTCTGTTATTTCCCCATGCAATATTGTCTCTACGCCTGAACGCACTTGTTATTCTGTTCTTATGCTTCATGTTTACATTTGTTATATCTTATGTCCGAACTGTCTTGCGAGTACTTTCATAGTACTCACCTGGCTTGTTGATTTGGCCAGATGTTGATGAAGGCGATCTCTTGGATGAAGAATTCGATAGTGAGTCCGACGCCTAGAGGAATCCCAGTCAGCCCTGTGCGATCCTGGATATTGGTCACTTGTATTATAAACGCTTCCGCCACCCGCAATAAAACTCCTTGAGCTTCACCTCGACGCTCGAAGAGCTGTTGTTTGCAGGAGTCATATCACCCGCTCCGCTGTGATATTTCCACCACCGTTGTTATCGTGAGTTAGTAGTTATGCCACCCTATCCGCCGTTATGTCTATTCGGCGTGCATGTAATAAATTGTTGAGCAGTCCCCGCTCAACCTTGTATTATATTCAGTACTCCTGGTATTTTTCTTCTGTGACCAAGATAATGTCTACAGTGTGAAGGAATTCTTCTCTACTGGTCCGTAAAAGGGATTGGTCTCTCAATAAATATTTTATTGAAAAACCGGTCGTGACAAGCTTGGTATCAGAGCCAGGCTGACTGTAGGAAACCACTAGGTGCGATCGCTAATCGGTTATTAGCGTCTATTGTGCTTTTTCAGCATTTTGCAATTGTAGCTATTTTCTGTTGGTCATCATAAATTTATGACATGACTACTCAGAATTTTTGCCTACTTTTGTAGATGGCTGGCAGCAACTGCGAGACTCGAGTGTTCACGAACGTGCCCGAGGGGTTTGTCAAACTCCTCGTCTCCATCACCAAGCTCGCGATCGGGCCAGCGACTCGCCCGGAGTTCACGCTTTACCAGCACAAGCTCAGCGACGACGTGTCTATGCACCAAGCCGTGGTGCAATTCAAGGGAGGACGTTCTGCGTCTCGCCACTTCCGTTTTGTGGGAAGGGCCATGCCTACGGAGAGGCATGCCATGCAGATGGCTGCCCGTGAGGCGATAGCTCGCCTTCGGGATATTCTTCCTATGATGAAGACTCGCCGCTACCGCTACCTCCCATGCCATGTGCCATATACTTGTCACTATGCATTCGCCTGCCATCGGGGAGAACGAGATGAAGCCATCGAGATGGTTGTGGAGTATCTCAAGGCTCTGGAGGAGTCTTTCGACAACCTCGTGGACGATCTTGTGGCTGCCCGCATGGACTTAGTCCGGGGCGGTCCTGCCAGCAGGAAGGAGCTTCTCCTCACAACACCACCTCTGACATTCGTCTCGTCTTCAGCCTCTTTTGCACCGGCCGTTTTGGCCACTGCTCGCCATCTGCCTACAACTGAGGAGTTCGACAGAGTCATCGCTCCTACTCCAGTCAGAGCTGCACCGCCTGCCGCACCCGCTCTGCCGCCTGTCGCCCCCGCACCATCACCGCAGCGCAGTGTTACGCGCCAGGAACCTGCTAGAGAGGAGGTGGAGGTTGAATCTCCTGCACCGCTGAGTCTTGCCCTCGGCAAGGGGAAGGACATCGTCACCATCTCCGACTGAGAGCGCCGAGTAGCCGCGCGTTTTGTCTGCTTGTATGATGTGTTTTATCTGTACGCTAGTTTGTATTAGTGTGTTCGCTGCTTTCCGGAGGAGTATGCTAGTCCAAATAACATGTCAGGATTGTGTACGCACATCCTGAGTGCTGTATCGCGTGTTTGCTTTTCGCGTGTAAGTTATATGCTAAGCAGTTCTTCTCCGTGCAAAATCGTTTATGTTTTCTTGAAAACCTTGAGGTCTTTTAAATTGTTGCCTTTGCAAGATTTTCCTTGTGCCACGCAGTTCTTCTCATGGGTTTTGCAAAATAATACCCCAGACTGGAAAAATGTCTCGCCCGTGGACTCGCTCCATTCCCAATCAGCCAGAAGAAGTTTATGGGACACAGACTAGCAACAATTTCACTCAGGGACAGTCCAGTCAACAAGACAGCGAAGCAGCCCTGTCTCAAGTATGCCGTCTCTTCGAACAAAGCCAGCAACAGCACCAAGAGATGATGAATCACGTCATCAATATGGGAAACCACCGTGAACCCTATCAGCCTCATTCCAAGTTATCTGAGTTACAGAAAACTCGCCCTTCAACGTTTGCTCACACCGATAGGCCGCTAGAAGCCGACGATTGGCTTCGCAACATCGAAAGGAAGCTGATTATTGCTCAGTGTTCAGATCATGAGAAGGTGCTTTATGCACCACACTACCTTACTGGAGCAGCTGCAGCATGGTGGGAAAACTTCCTACACATGCACCCCAGTGAACACAACATCACCTGGGAGGAGTTCAAGGAAGGCTTCCGTGGGGCACACATCCCCAGGAGCATCATAAAAATCAAGAAGAGAGAATTTGATGACCTGAAGCAGAAAGGCATGTCAGTGACAGAATACAATGGTCAGTTTACCCAGCTATCCCGTTATGCCTACGACGAGCATATGACTGAGAACAAGAAGATGGAAAAATTCCTGGACGGCCTGGCACCGGCACTAAAATGCCAACTGATTGTACACACTTTCCCGGATTTTAAAACTCTGGTTGACAAGGCCATTACCTTGGAGAATGAGCGCCGTAGTCTGGAAGATCTCCGTAAGCGAAAGAGGGACAAGACGATCCTCGCTCGCAACAACCGAAGCAAGACTAAGGTCCCAAGGACAGGAGCAAGGAAATCCACGACTACTGATCTAAGGCCCGTCAGGCAGTTTCATGCCAGGGACAAGGAGTTCACGTACCATCCAGGGGTCACATGCTATGCTTGTGGAGAAGAAGGGCACTATGCTAAACAGTGCCCAAAACCGAGGAACTCGGCCCCCAAGCCAAACAATGGTGGAAACAATCCAGCCCCCAAGCGCAACAATTTCAATCCCAACAACAACCACAAGAAGGGTCACCTGAACCATGTGACCAGGGAAGAAGCGCAGAATGCCCCAGACATCCTGCTCGGTACGTTCCCTGTCAACACAGTACCTGCCACGGTTTTGTTTGATTCTGGAGCTTCCCATTCGTTCGTTTCGAAGAGTTTTGTTTTGCAACATGGTTTTCTGATACTTCCCTTGGAAAAATCTATGATCATCAAGTCCCCCGGAAATAAGCAAATCGCTCAGAGTTACTGCCAAGGAGTAATCATTGAGTTCGAAGGACTACAGTTCCAAGCAAATCTCATCGTGTTGGAAAATAAAGGACTGGATGTCATTTTAGGGATGGACTGGTTGACCACCAACAAAGGATTCATTGAATGTTTCAATCGGACCGTGATTCTCACCCACCATCACGGCAAGACAATAAAGATTGCAGCTCAGGAAAGACCACGGTCACAGCAACCAAAGCTGAACAAAGTGGACATTTCAAAACTGAGTAAAGTTCCAGTGGTATGCGAGTTCCCTGATGTATTTCCTGAAGAACTACCAGGCATGCCACCAGACCGAGAGATAGAGTTCAGCATCGAACTAGCACCTGGCACCGCTCCCATCTATAAGAAACCTTATAGAATGGCACCCTCAGAATTGGTGGAGTTGAAGAAGCAGATAAAGGAATTATTGGACAAAGGATTTATTCGAGCCAGCTCCTCGCCATGGGGTTCGCCAGTTTTATTCGCCAAGAAAAAGGATGGGACACTGAGACTGTGTATAGACTATCGAGCCCTCAATATGGTCACCATCAAAAACAAATATCCGATGCCACAGATAAATGATTTGTTTGACCAGCTCGCACAAGCCAAGGTGTTCTCAAAAATTGATTTGAGATCGGGATATCATCAACTGAAAGTACGGACAGAGGATATCCCTAAAACAGCATTCACCTCCAGATACGGATTATATGAATTCACAGTGATGCCTTTTGGTCTAACAAACGCCCCCGCATATTTCGTCCACCTCATGAACAAAGTCTTCATGAAATTCATGGACAAATTTGTTGTGGTGTTCATCGACGATATTCTGGTATACTCAAGGACACCAGAAGAGCATGCTGAGCATCTCAGAATTGTTTTGGGAGAATTAAGGAAACATCAGTGTACGCCAAATTTAGCAAGTGTGAGTTTTGGCTAAGGCAGGTTGGTTTCCTAGGCCATATATTGAACCAAGAAGGCGTGGCCGTAGACCCAGAAAAAGTCAAAGCCATACTTGACTGGAAGCCACCCGCCAACGTTACAGATGTGCGGAGTTTCCTGGGAATGGCCGGATATTACAGAAGATTTATTGAAGGATTCTCCACTGTGGCAAAACCAATAACACAGTTGCTCAAGAAAGACAAGAAATTTGTGTGGACGGAAGCATGCGAGAGAAGCTTCCAAGAACTTAAGAAGAAGCTAACAACCGCACCGGTATTAACCGTGCCAGACATACACAAGAGTTTTGAAGTATATTGTGACGCGTCCCAAAAAGGCCTCGGATGTGTACTAATGCAGGATGGCAAAGTTGTCGCGTATGCCTCCAGGCAGCTGCGAAAACATGAAGAAAATTACCCAACACATGACTTGGAGCTAGCCGCAGTCATACATGCACTCAAGGAGTGGAGGCACTTTCTGTTGGGAAATCGCTGTGAAATATATACGGACCATAAGAGCCTCAAATATATTTTCACACAACCAGAGCTAAATTTACGCCAACGACGCTGGTTGGAATTGGTCAAGGACTATGATGTCGGCATTCACTACCATCCAGGGAAAGCAAATGTAGTGGCTGATGCCCTTAGTCGAAACCCCAGCCTGGACAACGACGGTCTGCAAAACTTGAGGCCTGAGTTTCAGCAAGAGTTCGCTAGGCTCAACATGGTGATAGTCTCTGAGGGCACTGTATCAAATCTGGAGATACAACCCACCCTAGTGGGACAAATTAAGAAGGCTCAACAGGGGCATCCCAGCATCGAAGGTATAAAGAAGAAAATGAACCTTGGTAAGGCTTCAGAGTTCGTCACAGAAAGTGAAGGAATATTATGGTATGGAGACAGACTTTGCGTACCTAACATTGAGGAACTCAAGCAACAAATCCTAACCGAAAGCCACACCGCTCCATACTCGATCCACCCTGGAGGAACCAAAATGTACAAAGACATTCAGGAAAGATTTTGGTGGCACGGTATGAAAAGGGATATAGCCGCATTTATTGCTTGTTGCGATTCATGTCAGCGCATCAAGGCCGAGCATCAAAAGCCAGCAGGGCTACTCCAGCCAAACAGGATACCGGAGTGGAAATGGGATGAAATAGGAATGGACTTCATCGTCGGACTACCCCGATCACAACGCGGAAATGACCCCATATGGGTCATCACAGACCGACTAACCAAGGTTGCTCATTTCATTCCCGTGAAGACTACCTACTCCACACAAAGGCTGGCCAAGCTTTATCTCTCTCGTATAGTTTGTCTGCATGGAGTCCCAAAGACTATAATATCCGACCGAGGCACCCAATTTGTCTCCAAATTTTGGGATCACCTACAACAAGCTCTGGGCACGCAACTAGCTTTCAGTACAGCATACCACCCTCAGACTGATGGACAAACGGAACGTGTAAACCAAATCCTAGAGCATATGCTGAGAGCCTGTGTGCTCACCTATGGATCCAGTTGGGAAGAGAGTTTGCCGTATGCCGAATTTGCTTACAACAACAGTTACCAAGCCTGCTTGCAAATGGCCCCGAGATTTATCGGACCATTTTGTGTAGAGGCACGAAGAGGCACAGTGGCCTACAAACTAGACTTACCCAAGGAGCTGTTAGACGTCCATGACGTATTCCACGTCTCACAATTGAGAAAATGTGTGAGTAACCCGGAGAAGCATGTATCTCATGAGGGCATTGATGTACAACCAGATCTCACCTACAGAGAGCGGCCAGTAAAGATACTGGGAGTGTCTGAACGGAGGACCCGTCAGAAAACGACCAAATTTTTCAGAGTTCAGTGGAGCAACCACACTGAGGATGAAGCTACATGGGAAAGGGAAGATTTTCTTCAGGCAGAATATCCATATCTATTCGAGGATCAGCTGAAATCTCGAGGACGAGATTTTTCCTAAGGGGGTAGGTGTTGTGGCACCGAAAATTTCATTTGGATTTTCCAAATTTTTTACTTGACTTGAGGGAGGTGATTTAAATTTTTTTTTTCCAAAAAAAAACCCCTTTCAAAACATTTTTTTAAGGCAAGAGTTTTGTTTGTATTCACCCAAGACTTGTTTTTGGTCTTGGAGGTTCTTGCTTTTTTATTTTGGACTCAAGCCAAAATGCTTTTCACTTGGGAAAAATGTCTTTTGAAAATTCCTTTGAAAATACTCTATAGCTTTTGGAATAATCCTTTACCACTTTCAACAAATCTCTCTTGCCATGGCCTTAGTGCAAATCCACTCTCCTAAACCTTCCCTCACCTTTGGATCTTGATTTGCATCAAATCCAGCAAGTTGAACCTCCCCATATGATTATTTTTCCATTTAAATCTTATCAAAACAATTTCTGCCTTCTATTCTAGCCCTTGGAGATTTACAAAGGAGCTACCATTTCTGTTTTGATTTTTGCGCCCAAACCAATTTCCCTTCCTAGTCCTTTGAACCCTCAACCAAGATCCATGAAGATCCACTGGTCTTCAGTTCAAAATTTTCAAACTATACTTGCTGCAAGTTTGGACCAGTTTTGCCAAATTTGATGAAATTCATTCAAATCCCTCTCCAAAATTTCTGAGAAAAATCAGGCAGCCTCTGGGTGCATTGAGTGGTCACCTCACCAAGCCCCAGCTCCAGGAAATTTTTTCTCCTTGCCAAATCATTCTGTCGAACACCTGCAGAGCATTGTCAAAATCAGGTTCAGTCAAAATTCAGAGAACAGTTCAGTGTTGCTGTCGTTTCTTCAGTGCCCGCAGTCGATCTCGCCAGTGCCTCGGCGTCGCCGTGTTCCCCGTCCCCTCCCCCTTGTCCTCTGCACCGCACGAGCGCCTGGATGCTTGCGGACGTCGGCGACGAGCTGGAGGAGGTGCGCCGCCCCGTGACCGACGCCAGCGGCAGCTTTCCGGCCGCCAGAGAGAGGCGCAGCGCAGACGGCGCCACCCAGCGCCGCCCAAGCCACCGGAGATCGCCGCGTGACCTTCCACTCCCCAGTGCGCGCTGCCACCCTCGTCGTGAACCGCTGGGCGCGGAGCGCGCTCTCTGCCGCCGTCGTGCCCGTGCGGCCACCCCACCGTGGACCGGCGCCATTACGCCAAGGCCAACCGGGATTAGCGGGGGAACGACACCAGTACATCTCACTGATGCTGCCTGGCCACTTAAGCCCCCTGCCAAGACACTGCCTCGCCGTAATTGCTCGCCGGAGCGATCCCGTTCACGGCCGCCCCCTCGATCCGCCTATAAATAGAGGCCCCGAGCTTCAACTCGAACCCACACCACCTCTGCACTCCACCTAGACCACACCAAGCCACTGGAAGAGCCCCGAGGGAGCTTTCTTCCCCGACTCTGGCCGCCGCGACCCGCCACGGGATCCAGCTCGATTCGCTCCCGTGCGTGCACCTCCACCCTTCAACTCTTGCCAGTAGCTTCCCTATGCATCCACTCTCCTGACCCGCGCTTCAATTTGGAGTTTGCAGCACCCACCGGAGTTCTCCACCATCACCCGAGCCGCCGTCCGCCGGAGAAAGTGTCGCCGTCGACGTGGTGCTCTCCGTCGGTCGAGTCCACCACCCACCGACGCGGAAGGACACGCTGAAGCTCTTGGTACACTCCGATCTCCCTGTCTCGCCGTGGTTCGACGCCGGCGACCACCGCAGTCTTCGGGCGCCGGCGAACTTTTTAAACCTGACATGTGGACCCCCCTGCCAGCCTCTATTCTCTTCTCCCTCGAAACGTTTTCTGTTGGCGCCTTCGGGCAAATGCGTTTTCCCTTTGAGCTTGCGCGTTTCTATTCGAACCGTTTTCTGTTTTCTCAGTTAAACCCCTGGGACTTTTCTGTTTCATTACAGATGAGTCCCTGGACAGAAACCCTTATAACTTTTTAATAAAAAGTGATTTTTGAGTGATTCTTTTTCTGACAATCTTATAATTTTGTCTAGTTTTTTATGGGATTTATTTGGAAAATTTTTGGAACAAATTTTATGCACGCGTTGGTTTTCACGTTAGTATGCTTCTTCGCTATACCGTAGGTTCCGGAAGAGGTGACGGAGCCGCGAACTTCGCCGAGCTAGACTCCGACTTCTCCAAACCAGGCAAGCATGTTTGAACCTTTGATATGATAGGTGTTTTGCATGTTTGCGTGAGAGGTTGTGCGTGGCATATGAGTATCGGTGAGTACCTCGTTGCTTGTGAGGCAACTACCCGCGTGTTCCAAAGTTGCGATGATCTCTGATGAGAGATGGCCTAATCATGTGGTGACATGGAGGGCAGCAAGGTGGTACTGTTGTAGCATGCCAGCCTTGTGTCATCCGACTTTTTTCGACGTTAACGTGGACGGAGTCACGTTATCGTTCTTCCCCCTTCCGTGCTACCACTTGTTTTCTACCAGAATGCGGTTTAGTAAGTTGGTAACCTCTTTCCGTGTACACACCAAACAGAGGGGCCGGGATGATGGTTCCATGGCCCTGGATTAAAGCCAGTCATCCGGTCAGGGGGCATGGGTGTTTCCGGTTGGGACCGAGTGGGGGGCACCCCTTAGAGCGCGCGTATAGAAATTTGATCCCATGCTACGCGAGGTTGTAGCCTCCCCGTCTCAAAGTTTTTCTTGAACGTTGCCGAGGGTGATTCCTGGCTTCGGATTGTTGAATGGGTGTGTACTGGTTAGATGTGTTTCTTCCAAAACACCGTAAACGGAACTAGTCCCCGTGACTACTGAAATCCGTTGGCTGTGGTTAAAGTACAAACTCTGCAGAGTAAAATCCTTCCGAGTCATCGTATCCATGGTCAAGTATCGTGATCAGTGTATCCATATCTATGTCAAGTCCTCGTGGTTTGTTCTTCTTTCCGGTTAGTGAGCATGAGTAGTAGACTTAGCTGAACGTTACTCCTGTGGATGGACTAACCCTGTTATTTATCTCATGCCTGATTATTCTCTGGATATGATTTAAATTCTTGAGCTAATAAGATGTTAAGTTATGAAGCCCTTTATGTGATGTCGCTCAGACGTCCGACTGTGGCATATTGATTATTTACTTTTGATATAAGCCCTTTATGTGATGTCGCTCAGACGTCCGACTGTGGCATATTGATTATTTACTTTTGATATAAGCCCTTTATGTGATGTCGCTCAGACGTCCGCTGTGGCATGCACTATCTTTTATTTCCTTTTATAAGCCCTTTATGTGGTGTCGCCCTGACGCCCGACTGCGGCATTATTATTCTTGCAGTTTCCTCTCGAGGAGTCATTCAGACCCTCGTTTGGCACCGGTATTACTATTCTTGCAGTGTCCTCTCGAGGGGTCATTCAGACCCTCGTTTGGCACCCAGTATTTATTTTGGGATTTCGGGAGGACTACCGCCCGACTTCTCTGTTATTTCCCCATGCAATATTGTCTCTATGCCTGAACGCACTTGTTATTCTGTTCTTATGCTTCATGTTTACATTTGTTATATCTTATGTCCGAACTGTCTTGCGAGTACTTTCATAGTACTCACCTGGCTTGTTGATTTGGCCAGATGTTGACGAAGGCGATCTCTTGGATGAAGAATTTGATAGTGAGTCCGACGCCTAGAGGAATCCCAGTCAGCCCTGTGCGATCCTGGATATTGGTCACTTGTATTATAAACGCTTCCGCCACCCGCAATAAACCTCCTCGAGCTTCACCCCGACGCTTGAAGAGCTGTAGTTTGCAGGAGTCATATCACCCGCTCCGCTGTGATATTTCCACCACCGTTGTTATCGTGAGTTAGTAGTTATGCCACCCTATCTGCCGTTATGTCTATTCGGCGTGCATGTAATAAATTGTTGACCAGTCCCCGCTCAACCTTGTATTATATTCAGTACTCCTGGTATTTTTCTTCTGTGACCAAGATAATGTCTACCAGTGTGAAGGAATTCTTCTCTACTGGTCCGTAAAAGGGATTGGTCTCTCAATAAATATTTTATTGAAAAACCGGTCGTGACAAGCTTGGTATCAGAGCCAGGCTGACTGTAGGAAACCACTAGGTGCGATCGCTAATCGGTTATTAGCGTCTTTTGTGCTTTTTCAGCATTTTGCAATCGTAGCTATTTTCTGTTGGTCATCATAAATTTATGACATGACTACTCAGAATTTTTGCCTACTTTTGTTGATGGCTGGCAGCAACTGCGAGACTCGAGTGTTCACGAACGTGCCCGAAGGGTTTGTCAAACTCCTCGTCTCCATCACCAAGCTCGCGATCGGGCCAGCGACTCGCCCGGAGTTCACGCTTTACCAGCACAAGCTCAGCGACGACGTGTCTATGCACCAAGCCGTGGTGCAATTCAAGGGAGGACGTTCTGCGTCTCGCCACTTTCGTTTTGTGGGAAGGGCCATGCCTACGGAGAGGCATGCCATGCAGATGGCTGCCCGTGAGGCGATAGCTCGCCTTCGGGATATTCTTCCTATGATGAAGACTCGCCGCTACCGCTACCTCCCATGCCATGTGCCATATACTTGTCACTATGCATTCGCCTGCCATCGGGGAGAACGAGATGAAGCCATCGAGATGGTTGTGGAGTATCTCAAGGCTCTGGAGGAGTCTTTCGACAACCTCGTGGACGATCTTGTGGCTGCCCGCATGGACTTAGTCCGGGGCGGTCCTGCCAGCAGGAAGGAGCTTCTCCTCACAGCATCGCCTCTGACATTCGTCTCGTCTTCAGCCTCTTTTGCACCGGCCGTTTTGGCCACTGCTCGCCGTCTGCCTACAACTGAGGAGTTCGACAGAGTCATCGCTCCTACTCCAGTCAGAGCTGCACCGCCTGCCGCACCCGCTCTGCCGCCTGTCGCCCCCACACCATCACCGCAGCGCAGTGTTACGCGCCAGGAACCTCCTAGAGAGGAGGTGGAGGTTGAATCTCCTGCACCGCTGAGTCTTGGCCTCGGCAAGGGGAAGGACATCGTCACCATCTCCGACTGAGAGCGCCGAGTAGCCGCGCGTTTTGTCTGCTTGTATGATGTGTTTTATCTGTACGCTAGTTTGTATTAGTGTGTTCGCTGCTTTCCGGAGGAGTATGCTAGTCCAAATAACATGTCAGGATTGTGTACGCACATCCTGAGTGCTGTATCATGTGTTTGCTTTTCGCGTGTAAGTTATATGCTAAGCAGTTCTTCTCCGTGCAAAATCGTTTATGTTTTCTTGAAAACCTTGAGGTCTTTTAAATTGTTGCCATTGCAAGATTTTCCTTGTGCCACGCAGTTCTTCTCATGGGTTTTGCAAACTAATACCCCAGACTGGAAAAATGTCTCGCCCGTGGACTCGCTCCATTCCCAATCAGCCAGAAGAAGTTTATGGGACACAGACTAGCAACAATTTCACTCAGGGACAGTCCAGTCAACAAGACAGCGAAGCAACCCTGTCTCAAGTATGCCGTCTCTTCGAACAAAGCCAGCAACAACACCAAGAGATGATGAATCACGTCATCAATATGGGAAACCACCGTGAACCCTATCAGCCTCATTCCAAGTTATCTGAGTTACAGAAAACTCGCCCTTCAACGTTTGCTCACACCGATAGGCCGCTAGAAGCCGACGATTGGCTTCGCGACATCGAAAGGAAGCTGATTATTGCTCAGTGTTCAGATCATGAGAAGGTGCTTTATGCACCACACTACCTTACTGGAGCAGCTGCAGCATGGTGGGAAAACTTCCTACACATGCACCCCAGTGAACACAACATCACCTGGGAGGAGTTCAAGGAAGGCTTCCGTGGGGCACACATCCCCAGGAGCATCATAAAAATCAAGAAGAGAGAATTTGATGACCTGAAGCAGAGAGGCATGTCAGTGACAGAATACAATGGTCAGTTTACCCAGCTATCCCGTTATGCCTACGACGAGCATATGACTGAGAACAAGAAGATGGAAAAATTCCTGGACGGCCTGGCACCGGCACTAAAATGCCAACTGATTGTACACACTTTCCCGGATTTTAAAACTCTGGTTGACAAGGCCATTACCTTGGAGAATGAGCGCCGTAGTCTGGAAGATCTCCGTAAGCGAAAGAGGGACAAGACGATCCTCGCTCGCAACAACCGAAGCAAGACTGAGGTCCCAAGGACAGGAGCAAGGAAATCCACGACTACTGATCTAAGGCCCGTCAGGCAGTTTCATGCTAGGGACAAGGAGTTCACGTACCATCCAGGGGTCACATGCTATGCTTGTGGAGAAGAAGGGCACTATGCTAAACAGTGCCCAAAACCGAGGAACTCGGCCCCCAAGCCGAACAATGGTGGAAACAATCCAGCCCCCAAGCGCAACAATTTCAATCCCAACAACAACCACAAGAAGGGTCACCTGAACCATGTGACCAGGGAAGAAGCGCAGAATGCCCCAGACATCATGCTCGGTATGTTCCCTGTCAACACAGTACCTGCCACGGTTTTGGTTGATTCTGGAGCTTCCCATTCGTTCGTTTTGAAGAGTTTTGTTTTGCAACATGGTTTTCCGATACTTCCCTTGGAAAAATCTATGATCATCAAGTCCCCCGGAAATAAGCAAATCGCTCAGAGTTACTGCCAAGGAGTAATCATTGAGTTCGAAGGACTACAGTTCCAAGCAAATCTCATCGTGTTGGAAAATAAAGGACTGGATGTCATTTTAGGGATGGACTGGTTGACCACCAACAAAGGATTCATTGACTGTTTCAATCGGACCGTGATTCTCACCCACCATCACGGCAAGACAATAAAGATTGCAGCTCAGGAAAGACCACGGTCACGGCAACCAAAGCTGAACAAAGTGGACATTTCAGAACTGAGTAAAGTTCCAGTGGTATGCGAGTTCCCTGATGTATTTCCTGAAGAACTACCAGGCATGCCACCAGACCGAGAGATAGAGTTCAGCATCGAACTAGCACCTGGCACCGCTCCCATCTATAAGAAACCTTATAGAATGGCACCCTCAGAATTGGTGGAGTTGAAGAAGCAGATAAAGGAATTATTGGACAAAGGATTTATTCGAGCCAGCTCCTCGCCATGGGGTTCGCCAGTTTTATTCGCCAAGAAAAAGGATGGGACACTGAGACTGTGTATAGACTATCGAGCCCTCAATATGGTCACCATCAAAAACAAATATCCGATGCCACAGATAAATGATTTGTTTGACCAGCTCGCACAAGCCAAGGTGTTCTCAAAAATTGATTTGAGATCGGGATATCATCAACTGAAAGTACGGACAGAGGATATCCCTAAAACAGCATTCACCTCCAGATACGGATTATATGAATTCACAGTGATGCCTTTTGGTCTAACAAACGCCCCCGCATATTTCGTCCACCTCATGAACAAAGTGTTCATGAAATTCATGGACAAATTTGTTGTGGTGTTCATCGACGATATTCTGGTATACTCAAGGACACCAGAAGAGCATGCTGAGCATCTCAGAATTGTTTTGGGAGAATTAAGGAAACATCAGTTGTACGCCAAATTTAGCAAGTGTGAGTTTTGGCTAAGGCAGGTTGGTTTCCTAGGCCATATATTGAACCAAGAAGGCGTGGCCGTAGACCCAGAAAAAGTCAAAGCCATACTTGACTGGAAGCCACCCGCCAACGTTACAGATGTGCGGAGTTTCCTGGGAATGGCCGGATATTACAGAAGATTTATTGAAGGATTCTCCACTGTGGCAAAACCAATAACACAGTTGCTCAAGAAAGACAAGAAATTTGTGTGGACGGAAGCATGCGAGAGAAGCTTCCAAGAACTTAAGAAGAAGCTAACAACCGCACCGGTATTAACCGTGCCAGACATACACAAGAGTTTTGAAGTATATTGTGACGCGTCCCAAAAGGCCTCGGATGTGTACTAATGCAGGATGGCAAAGTTGTCGCGTATGCCTCCAGGCAGCTGCGAAAACATGAAGAAAATTACCCAACACATGACTTGGAGCTAGCCGCAGTCATACATGCACTCAAGGAGTGGAGGCACTTTCTGTTGGGAAATCGCTGTGAAATATATACGGACCATAAGAGCCTCAAATATATTTTCACACAACCAGAGCTAAATTTACGCTAACGATGCTGGTTGGAATTGGTCAAGGACTATGATGTCGGCATTCACTACCATCCAGGGAAAGCAAATGTAGTGGCTGATGCCCTTAGTCGAAACCCCAGCCTGGACAACGACGGTCCGCAAAACTTGAGGCCTGAGTTTCAGCAAGAGTTCGCTAGGCTCAACATGGTGATAGTCTCTGAGGGCACTGTATCAAATCTGGAGATACAACCCACCCTAGTGGGACAAATTAAGAAGGCTCAACAGGGGCATCCCAGCATCGAAGGTATAAAGAAGAAAATGAACCTTGGTAAGGCTTCAGAGTTCGTCACAGACAGTGAAGGAATATTATGGTACGGAGACAGACTTTGCGTACCTAACATTGAGGAACTCAAGCAACAAATCCTAACCGAAAGCCACACCGCTCCATACTCGATCCACCCTGGAGGAACCAAAATGTACAAAGACATTCAGGAAAGATTTTGGTGGCACGGTATGAAAAGGGATATAGCCGCATTTATTGCTTGTTGCGATTCATGTCAGCGCATCAAGGCCGAGCATCAAAAGCCAGCAGGGCTACTCCAGCCAAACAGGATACCGGAGTGGAAATGGGATGAAATAGGAATGGACTTCATCGTCGGACTACCCCGATCACAACGCGGAAATGACGCCATATGGGTCATCACAGACCGACTAACCAAGGTTGCTCATTTCATTCCCGTGAAGACTACCTACTCCACACAAAGGCTGGCCAAGCTTTATCTCTCTCGTATAGTTTGTCTGCATGGAGTCCCAAAGACTATAATATCCGACCGAGGCACCCAATTTGTCTCCAAATTTTGGGATCACCTACAACAAGCTCTGGGCACGCAACTAGCTTTCAGTACAGCATACCACCCTCAGACTGATGGACAAACGGAACGTGTAAACCAAATCCTAGAGGATATGCTGAGAGCCTGTGTGCTCACCTATGGATCCAGTTGGGAAGAGAGTTTGCCGTATGCCGAATTTGCTTACAACAACAGTTACCAAGCCTGCTTGCAAATGGCACCCTTTGAAGCATTGTACGGACGGAGGTGTCGTACCCCACTAAATTGGTCAAAAACAGGTGACAGTCGTATCTTCGGCCCAGACATGCTTAAAGAAGCCGAGGAGAAAGTTAAGCAGATCAGGGACAGACTCAAGACAGCACAGAGCCGACAAAAGAGCTACTACGATCAAAAACATCGTGAGGTCAGCTTTGAACCCGGTGATTCCGTATACCTACGAGTGTCTCCTATGAGGGGCTTGCAACAGTTCAAAATTAAGGGGAAGCTAGCCCCGAGATTTATCGGACCATTTTGTGTAGAGGCACGAAGAGGCACAGTGGCCTACAAACTAGACTTACCCAAGGAGCTGTCAGACGTCCATGACGTATTCCACGTCTCACAATTGAGAAAATGTGTGAGTAACCTGGAGAAGCATGTATCTCATGAGGGCATTGATGTACAACCAGATCTCACCTACAGAGAGCGGCCAGTAAAGATACTGGGAGTGTCTGAACGGAGGACCCGTCAGAAAACGACCAAATTTTTCAGAGTTCAGTGGAGCAACCACACTGAGGATGAAGCTACATGGGAAAGGGAAGATTTTCTTCAGGCAGAATATCCATATCTATTCGAGGATCAGCTGAAATCTCGAGGACGAGATTTTTCCTAAGGGGGTAGGTGTTGTGACACCCAAAATTTCATTTGGATTTTCCAAATTTTTTACTTGACTTGAGGGAGGTGATTTAAATTATTTTTTTCCAAGAAAACCCCTTTCAAAATATTTTTTTATGGCAAGAGTTTTGTTTGTATTCACCCAAGACTTGTTTTTGGTCTTGGAGGTTCTTGCTTTTTTATTTTGGACTCAAGCCAAAATGCTTTTCACTTGGGAAAAATGTCTTTTGAAAATTCCTTTGAAAATACTCTATAGATTTTGGAATAATCCTTTACCACTTTCAACAAATCTCTCTTGCCATGGCCTTATTGCAAATCCACTCTCCTAAACCTTCCCTCACCTTTGGATCTTGATTTGCATCAAATCCAGCAAGTTGAACCTCCCCATATGATTATTTTTCCATTTAAATCTTATCAAAACAATTTCTGCCTTCTATTCTAGCCCTTGGAGATTTACAAAGGAGCTACCATTTCTGTTTTGATTTTTGCCCCCAAACCAATTTCCCTTCCTAGTCCTTTGAACCCTCAACCAAGATCCATGAAGATCCACTGGTCTTCAGTTCAAAATTTTCAAACTATACTTGCTGCAAGTTTGGACCAGTTTTGCCAAATTTGATGAAATTCATTCAAATCCCTCTCCAAAATTTCTGAGAAAAATCAGGCAGCCTCTGGGTGCATTGAGTGGTCACCTCACCAAGCCCCAGCTCCAGGAAAACTTTTCTCCTTGCCAAATCATTCTGTCGAACACCTGCAGAGCATTGTCAAAATCAGGTTCAGTCAAAATTCAGAGAACAGTTCAGTGTTGCTGTCGTTTCTTCAGTGTCCGTAGTCGATCTCGCCAGTGCCTCGGCGTCGCCGTGTTCCCCGTCCCCTCCCCCTTGTCCTCTGCACCGCACGAGCGCCTGGATGCTTGCGGACGTCGGCGACGAGCTGGAGGAGGTGCGCCGCCCCGTGACCGACGCCAGCGGCGGCTTTCCGGCAGCCAGAGAGAGGCGCGGCGCAGACGGCGCCACCCAACGCCGCCCAAGCCACTGGAGATCGCCGCGTGGCCTTCCACTCCCCAGTGCGCCCTGCCACCCTCGTCGTGAACCGCTGGGCGCGGAGCGCGCTCTCTGCCGCCGTCGTGCCCGTGCGGCCACCCCACCGTGGACCGGCGCCATTACGCCAAGACCAACCGGGATTAGCGGGGGAACGACACCAGTACATCTCACTGATGCTGCCTGGCCACTTAAGCCCCCTGCCAAGACACTGCCTCGCCGTAATTGCTCGCCGGAGCGATCTCGTTCACGGCCGCCCCCTCGATCCGCCTATAAATAGAGGCCCCGAGCTTCAACTCGAACCCACACCACCTCTGCACTCCACCTAGACCACACCAAGCCACTGGAAGAGCCCCGAGGGAGCTTTCTTCCCCGACTCCGGCCGCCGCGACCCGCCACGGGATCCAGCTTGATTCGCTCCCGTGCTTGCACCTCCACCCTTCAACTCTTGCCAGTAGCTTCCCTATGCATCCACTCTCCTGACCCGCGCTTCAATTCGGAGTTTGCAGCACCCACCGGAGTTCTCCACTATCACCCGAGCCGCCGTCCGCCGGAGAAAGTGTCGCCGTCGACGTGGTGCTCTCCGTCGGTCGAGTCCACCACCCACCGACGCGGAAGGACACACTGAAGCTCTTGGTACACTCCGATCTCCCTGTCTCACCGTGGTTCGACGCCAGCGACCACCGCAGTCTTCGGGCGCCGGTGAACTTTTTAAACCTGACATGTGGACCCCCCCTGTCAGCCTCTATTCTCTTCTCCCTTGAAATGTTTTCTGTTGGCGCCTTCGGGCAAATGCGTTTTCCCTTTGAGCTTGCGCGTTTCTATTCGAACCGTTTTCTGTTTTCTCAGTTAAACCCCTGGAACTTTTCTGTTTCATTACAGATGAGTCCCTGGACAGAAACCGTTATAACTTTTTAATAAGAAGTGATTTTTGAGTGATTCTTTTTCTGACAATCTTATAATTTTGTCTAGTTTTTTATGGGATTTATTTGGAAAATTTTTGGAACAAATTTTATGCACGCGTTGGTTTTCACGTTAGTATGCTGCTTCGCTATACCGTAGGTTCCGGAAGAGGTGACGGAGCCGCGAACTTCGCCGAGCTAGACTCCGACTTCTCCGAACCAGGCAAGCATGTTTGAACCTTTGATATGATAGGTGTTTTGCATGTTTGCGTGAGAGGTTGTGCGTGGCATATGAGTATCGGTGAGTACCTCGTTGCTTGTGAGGCAACCACCCGCGTGTTCCAAAGTTGCGATGATCTCTGATGAGAGATGGCCTAATCATGTGGTGACATGGAGGGCAGCAAGGTGGTACTGTTGTAGCATGCCAGCCTTGTGTCATCCGACTTTTTCCGACGTTAACGTGGACGGAGTCACGTTATCGTTCTTCCCCCTTCCGTGCTACCACTTGTTTTCTGCCAGAATGCGGTTTAGTAAGTTGGTAACCTCTTTCCGTGTACACACCAAACAGAGGGGCCGGGATGATGGTTCCATGGCCCTGGATTAAAGCCAGTCATCCGGTCAGGGGGCATGGGTGTTTCCGGTTGGGACCGAGAGGGGGGCACCCCTTAGAGCGCGCGTATAGAAATTTGATCCCATGCTACGCGAGGTTGTAGCCTCCCCGTCTCAAGGTTTTTCTTGAACGTTGCCGAGGGTGATTCCTGGCTTCGGATTGTTGAATGGGTGTGTACTGGTTAGATGTGTTTCTTCCAAAACACCGTAAACGGAACTAGTCCCCGTGACTACTGAAATCCGTTGGCTGTGGTTAAAGTACAAACTCTGCAGAGTCAAATCCTTCCGAGTCATCGTATCCATGGTCAAGTATCATGATCAGTGTATCCATATCTATGTCAAGTCCTCGTGGTTTGTTCTTCTTTCCGGTTAGTGAGCATGAGTAGTAGACTTAGCTGAACGTTACTCTTGTGGATGGACTAACCCTGTTATTTATCTCATGCCTGATTATTCTCTGGATATGATTTAAATTCTTGAGCTAATAAGATGTTAAGTTATGAAGCCCTTTATGTGATGTCGCTCAGACGTCCGACTGTGGCATATTGATTATTTACTTTTGATATAAGCCCTTTATGTGATGTCGCTCAGACGTCCGACTGTGGCATATTGATTATTTACTTTTGATATAAGCCCTTTATGTGATGTCGCTCAGACGTCCGACTGTGGCATGCACTATCTTTTATTTCCTTTTATAAGCCCTTTATGTGGTGTCGCCCTGACGCCCGACTGCGGCATTATTATTCTTGCAGTTTCCTCTCGAGGAGTCATTCAGACCCTCGTTTGGCACCGGTATTACTATTCTTGCAGTTTCCTCTTGAGGAGTCATTCAGACCCTCGTTTGGCACCCAGTATTTATTTTGGGATTTCGGGAGGACTACCGCCCGACTTCTCTGTTATTTCCCCATGCAATATTGTCTCTATGCCTGAACGCACTTGTTATTCTGTTCTTATGCTTCATGTTTACATTTGTTATATCTTATGTCCGAACTGTCTTGCGAGTACTTTCATAGTACTCACCTAGCTTGTTGATTTGGCCAGATGTTGACGAAGGCGATCTCTTGGATGAAGAATTCGATAGTGAGTCCGACGCCTAGAGGAATCCCAGTCAGCCCTGTGGGATCCTGGATATTGGTCACTTGTATTATAAACGCTTCCGCCACCCGCAATAAACCTCCTCGAGCTTCACCCCGACGCTCGAAGAGCTGTAGTTTGCAGGATTCATATCACCCGCTCCGCTGTGATATTTCCACCACCGTTGTTATCGTGAGTTAGTAGTTATGCCACCCTATCCGCCGTTATGTCTATTCGGCGTGCATTTAATAAATTGTTGAGCAGTCCCCGCTCAACCTTGTATTATATTCAGTACTCCTGGTATTTTTCTTCTGTGACCAAGATAATGTCTACCAGTGTGAAGGAATTCTTCTCTACTGGTCAGTAAAAGGGATTGGTCTGTCAATAAATATTTTATTGAAAAACCGGTCGTGACACCCTGGCCGCTGTACGTACGTGTACATGCTACGTGCGCGCCTCTACTACGACACGTACGCGCCTCTACTACGACACGTGCGCGCCTCTACATCGATCAGTATATATGTACGTACACGTTCGCGACCAGAATGACAACGCTACGTACGCTTCGACCAGGTGGGTCCCGACTGTCAGGCACTTCCTTGCCTGCGAAGATGTAGCTGGTGGGTCCCAGCAGTCAGGGGGGCGAATCGTTTTGTTTTTTTTTTGCCCGGACGCACTTCCTTGCGTGCGAAGATGTAGCTGGTGGGTCCCAGCAGTCAGGGGGCGAATCGTTTTTTTGCCCGGACGCACTTCCTTGCGTGCGAAGGTGTAGCTGGTGGGTCCCAGCAGTCAGGGGGGAAACGTTTTTTTGGCAAAATACGGTGGCCCGTCCAGTGGGTCCCTGCTGTCAGGTGGAGGATTCATTATTTTTCGCGTAATAAGGAGGCACTTCCTTGCTGCCGCCGTGGACCCAGCTGTCAGCCTCTCCATGTACAGTCCACGTCCGATGGAAGTCGTTCCTTGACCACGTTGACCACACCGCGTCGAGAGCACCAGGGCGATGGACGACGGTGAGACCTAGGAAGGGGACGACGCGGAGCCGGTGAAGACGCGGCAGTGGATGCCCACGCGGAGAGGAGTATGAGGGTTCACTCGTTCGGCTGCGGTGTGAGGCTGCCGTCGCCGCAGGGCCTGGCCAGTGGTGGGAATAGTAGGGGGCGGTGAGGCCTCCGCGGCAGCACAGCCGGCCACGGGAGGCAGGAGCAGGCGGCACGACCGGCGCTGCTTTGGGCGGCTGGAGCAAGAAGACCAGAGGTTGAAGAAGCACTACGGCCGTTGGATGGACATCGTACGGTCACTGGAGCTAGAATTGTTCATATTGACTAAGTTGACAAAGCCCTCCGTCCCCGTCAACTTAGTAGGCCCACAAGTCAGCCTCCCACCAAGGTGGGTCCCAGCTAGCAGGGGGAGTATTCATTTTTTTGTGCGTAATAAGGAGGCACTTTCGGTGGGTCCGAGCTGACAGCGGGGGGAACGTTTTTTTTCGTGAAATAAGGTGGCCCGTCCGGTGGGTCCCCGCTGTCAGGTGGAGGAATAATTATTTTGCGCGTAATAAGGAGGCACTTCCTTGCAGCCGCCGTGGACCCAGCTGTCAGCCTCTCCACGTACAGTACTCTTCCGATGGAAGTCGGTCGTTGACCACGCCGCGCCGAGAGCACCAGGGCGGTGGACGACGGCGAGGCCTACGAAGGGGACGACGCGGAGCCGGGGAAGACGCAGCAGTGGAAGCCCGCGCGAAGAGGAGTATGAGGGTTCACTGGTTCGGCTGCAGTGTGAGGCTGCCGTCGCCGCAGAATAACAGGGGGTGTGGGTGAGTGGAGGGATGGCCTGGCCAGCGGTGGGAGTAGTATGGGGGCGGTGAGGCCTCCGCGGTAGCACAGCCGGCCACGGGAGGCAGGAGCAGGCGGCACGACCGGCGCTGCTTTGGGCGGCAGGACCAAGAAGACCAGAGGTTGAAGAAGCACTACGGCCGTTGGATGGACATCGTACGGTCACGGAAGCTAGAATCATTTATATTGACTAAGTTGACAAACCCCTTGGTACGCTCCAACTTAGTAGGCCCATAGGCCAGCCTCCGAAACGGTGCGCCCCAGATGTCAGGGGGAGGAATCATTTTTTGGGCGGCCGAAGCTAAGAATATCCGAGATTGAAGAAGAAGCACGACATCCGTTGGATAGACATCCAACGGCCACTGCTGCTAGAACCGTGTGTTGACTATAATAAGTTGACAAAGCCTTGCATACGCGTCAACTTATTTTTTTAGGGGACACGTCACTTAGTAGGCCCACAAGTGTGTGGCAGAGAATTATAGCCCATTTGCGTTTTGTAAGAATGTACAGCCCATTTTTGAATTCTAATGGAATTTACAACAGCCCATTTACAGTTTGTTAAAAGTACATCCCATTTTCTAGCTAGGACAACGATTAATAATTTCAACCAACCGTTGAAGACAGAATTCAATAAAATTTCCCACATTTTGATGGGATCCGAAATATTTTATCCCGAAATTTCTAGTCAGATTAAATATAAATTTGTATTACGTAAAAATCCAACGAAACATTGCACACGCAACAATGAAAATTTAAGATTTTCAAAATCCATAAATAATATTTTATAAACTAATTTCGTGTTTGGTGCATTTTTTTATAGTTACTGCCCAGTTTTTATAATTACATCCCATTTATTATTTTTAAAGCCCATTTTCCTGTTAAGCCTAATGCATCCCTCCTAGGAAAGATTTGCAGCCCAGCGGGGCGGAGAATAACAAGTTGACCTTGCCTGGGTATTCCTCAAAAAGACGTATAGCTGGGCTAGCCATTTTCATCTTGAAAAAATTAGTATCTGGCCTGGGCTAGACGGGCCACAGCCCGCCCAGTTAATACCCTGCTGTCCTCTGAACAACAACGGAATCATCGCCAAGAAAAACTCTGCAGTGCTCACGCCTCAAAAACACAAATACTGCTCGAGCTGCTTGGTCCCAGCTGTCGGCCGCACCTTGTGCAATTCTCTCGTTTATATTGACTACATAGGTTGACAATGGTGTGGGACCGTGATGTCAGGAAACCAGGAGAAAGCAAAAAAAAATAGTTGTACATAATAAGGAGGCACTTGCGTACGTACGGCTATGGCCCTAGTGGGTCCCTAGTGTCATCCAGTGAAAATAAAGTCATCTCCTGAATCCTCATGTTCGTTGACGATGTTAACAATGCTCGGCGCCACGGCGAGCGCAACAACTGGAAGGACAATGGAGAGGGCCTTGCGGGCCCTACGGATGGTCTAATACAGCGCCCGCTGCTCATTCAGGAAGCCAGGATCATCGGACACCTATGAGCACCTTCGAGAAACTGAGACGGCATGAAACGGTAAGGCCGTGCTTGGGAGCTCTGGTTTATTTCAAACCTGTATTAACATACAAGTGTAATTTACTCGTCATCAGAAACAACGCGTAAAATACAGGCGTAATGAAACCGAGGGCCCGAGGTCTGTAAGTAAAACCGGCGGGTTACGCGTGTAATTTGAGAGACCAGTGTATATTTTACGAGCACTGCTATATGGACGACATTACCAGACGATACATGCACGACGTGCGTATCATGCCATCCATGGGCAAGGCTGAAACAGCAGCTAACGGCTGGATTAGCAATCGTCCGAGTGTCGTTCAGCGTTTTTATCGTGTGTGAAGTACTTCCGATATTTTACTAGTCGAAATCGACCAACCAAGCGCCTTCGCCCGAGACCATCTGCTTTAATTTACAAGCGTCAGTTTTACAAGCGGTTTTGGTTGGAAAACGACGATCCAATCACGGCCTAATATCATGAGTTGGTCAGAAGATCATATGGTTTCACGTCTAACCTACCCGACTTGTCGTATAGGCTATGAATGAAACATCAGACGATGAACTTCTTAAGCACAGAAACAACAGAAGAGGATGATCTTCTTAACAAGCAAATCACTGGCATTAGATCGACATGCAAAACAATACGAAGCATTATTCTCAGGAGGCACGGTGAACAGCTCGTGATGCCGCATGCCACAACATTCCAAGCTCAACTTTGCAATCAAACACAAGGCCTGGCATTACATAGACAATATTCAGAGCAAACTCTTAACACAGGAATATCTCAGCAGAGTAACTATTTACTTCTAAAATGAACACAGGAATAGGAAAAAACACTCGAGCTGCTCACAGCAAGGGCGTCCCACTCAAAAATATCAAATGCATGTCTTCTGGCTAACATCAATGAGCAAAATTTGACAAGGTTTTCCAATTCCAATATGTTAAACTAACGTCTTCTTGCTAACATCAATGATTAAACTTTGACAAGCTTTTCCCATTCAAAATATGTAATGCCTATGATCGTGGAGTCCTGTCGTAGCTTCTTGTACTTGTTTGGGCACTTTTTGCCCAGGGCACTCCACGTGTTGTTAAATTTCCAATGGTCTCTGCAGACTAGTCATGTCACCGGTGTCTAATAATACTCTGTAAAGCTTCTCGGTCATTCCTTCTGTAATGTAGCGCAAACAGTGACTGCTTCTTTCTGCAAAGTGGAACGACCAACTGGACCCAGTAATGCAGCAGTTTGCCTTGGACACATTGGCTCCTTTTGTGCAGTTCAACTAAAATCGAAGTCGGAATAAAACCGAGCTTTAATTTTTATATCCCTGTAAGCAACAATAGGTATAAGGGAAACAATTACTGAGAAATAACGGTTGATGACTTGTACTCCCAGAAGAAAAGCATCTACTGATCTACTTTATCTTAATGGGAAACAAAGCAGGAGAGTAGCAATTCTCCATCAGTGTGATTCATTCATATTGACTGAGACATTATCTTAACAATGCCTTGTTTCAACATGTATAAAGAACGACAAAGCAGAAAAGTACCATTCCTAAAACAATGCAACTGATTCATTTTAACAGAGACATTATCTTAACAATACCTTGGTTAAACATGTAGAAAGAACTACAAAGCAGGATAGTACCATTCCTAACAAGTGTTGCAGTTTTGAACTAAGATTCAGTAGTTAATTAATTCTGAGAGTGGCATTGCTTAATTTTACCAGTGGCATTAGATTAACGAAAAGCATAAACAGTTCCAGGGGAGAGTGAGCGCAACAACAGTATGTGCTTCCATCTACTTATAAAGGGGGTGATGCAGAGTTTGTTGTAACAAAGCAACAAGCATCATGTCTGGGTTGGTCCCATTTTTGTTCACTGCTTAATGGGAAAAGACAGTAATACAATAGCTTCAATTCAACATTTATTTAAAACAGTACCAATACAAGTAGCACAACATCTCAAAGCACACTGCACAATCATGTGGATGAAGGCCTGTACTGACCTTTCATGAGACGGACAAGATAAAATACGAATCTGCCAACACGAATAGGAAATCCAATCTCGTTTTGTGCAGTTGCACTGAAATCAAGCAAAGTGTTTCGCGTAGCGAAGCAAAATGTCGCAATAGCAACAAGTTGAATAGATATCCCTGTTTAAACAGAGGCAAAAAAGGAATCAATTACTGGCTAATAAAGGAGGATGAAACATGCGGCCACAAAAATGGTAATCCCGCCAATCCCTAACAAGTGTTGCAGTTCTGAAATAAGATGCAGTAGTTAATTCTGAGAGTGGCATCAATTACTGGCTTATAAAGGGGGTGATGCTGAATTTGTTGTAACAAAGCAACAAGCATCATGTCTGGGTTGGTCCCATTTTTGTTCACTACTTAATGGGAAAAGACAGCAATACAATAGCTTCAATTCAACATTTATTTAAAACAGTACCAAAACAAGTAGCACAACATCTCAAAGCACACTGCACATCATGTGGTTGAGACCAAGATTTGAAACAACTCGCCACGAAGACTGGAAACAAATCTCGATCTCCTTTTGTGCAGTTCCACCAAAATTAAGCAAAGTCACCGGTGTGACATTCAAGTTGAACTGCACAAAACACTCTTAAAACATAAGTGTTTCGAGTAGCGAAGCAAAATGTCGCAATAGCAACAAGTTGAATCGATAGCCCTGTTTTAACAGAGGCAAAAAAGGAAGCAAATACTTGCCGATAAAGGAGGATGAAACAAACGGTGACAGAAAGAAGCATCTAACTTATCTTGGATGGAAAACAAAGTAGGACAGTAGCATTTCTAAAACGGTTGCATTGATTCATATTAACAGAGACATTCTCTTGAAGCAACATTCGTTAAAAAATGTAATTTACTTTTAACAGTGGCATTGCTTCAATTTTCCGGCGGCATTCTTAGATTAACAACAGCAAAATAGCTGTATGTGACATGCCAGCACCATGTGCGTCCACACGTATAAATGGGTGATGCAGAGTATGTAGCCAAGCAGCATATATGCGCTGGTCCCATATTTGTTCTCTTTGAACCTTCTTCCTATGTGAGGGCAGCAAATCTAGTCCTGCACAAACTACCCGACCCCCCAGTTTCTTTCCCTTTTCAACAAAGAGATCGGTTCCTTACAGATGTGTGTACTGGTTTACCCCCTTTTTCCCTTTTCGACCTACAAAGCGGCTGTATAGCCAGTCTATACTACTTTTCGCCCCTCCTTTCCTCATTGAACCACGTCCTAGATTCTTGCTCCCGCCCACCGCACCCTTCTTTCCTCTTTGAACCAAGACCTAGATTCGACTACAGATCGAAAAAGATCCACATGCAGCTAGAGCAACGACGGTTTCAAAGAAACTTATACCTTAGGGTCGTCGGGATGTGGCAAGGCGTGCGGCGGGAGGCCGGATCTGCCCACACTACGTACGGTAGCGAGGAAGAAGGGGTCGGTGGCCCTCCCGCATAGGCGCTGGGTGAAAGAGAATAGCGCAGCCGGCAGTGGATTGCCTCCCTCGCCGAAGGCGATAGAGTGAACGCTGCACCTCCTCCCCTTCCCGGTGCGACGGGATACGGACGCCTCCTTCAGCAGCTGTGAGGGGGGAGAGAGAGACAAGAGGCCAACGCAGTCTTGTTTAGATCTGGTGAAGAGAGGGTGAGAGACTGTGAATATAGCAAACCCTAGCAAATGAACGCTGAGCCTCCAACGTGTAACATATATGGAGAGGGTGAGAGAGCGAGACGCGAGAAACTCTATCAAACAAGAGGCTATAATGGAGTAAAAAAATCTCTCCATAGCAGTGCTTTTAAATAGAATACACGCGTTCCCGGAAAAAAGAAACGAAAACTGGCGGACAATTTTTTAAGGGTCTGTCTAGGACACATCTAGATGTGACATAGTTATGTCACATCTAAGTTGATGTCCACTCTGTTTGTGATCTATTTTTTTCCCTAGTTTTTTTGTTTCTTGTTGCTACATTATATACTTGTGGGAGCTTAGATGTGATATCCTTAAATAACATCTAGATGTGAATTAGACAAACTGATTTTCTAACGTACCAAGAAAGAAAACTCGATCAAAAACACGCCCCCGCTTCCAGGTCGCGAGAGTCGTCGCGCACACACACATAGACATAGACATGCATATCCGTGTTTACGTAAAATTCCATTTCCAGCTCCATCTCCAATCATATTTGTCCAACTGGCACATTATTTACGTTGTTATTTATATATGCAGCAATATTAACATACATCATCTCTTGTTTGCGCACGTCCGGACTGCTGCCACGGCCGGTCCTGACCAACCCGAACCCTCTTCATCACCCGCGTGTGCTTCCCGCCCGAAACGGTCAGTGCCGCATTCATGCCCGGCCAGAGCGGACGCGACCTCTCACTGGCGCCGGCATTGATGCGGCGCGCCGGCCGAGAGAGCGTCGCCCACGCCGCTTCCGGGTGCACACGGCTGCTCCGCGTTCAAAGGTCGCAATAGCCGGCTACAACATGCATGTAAAAAGTTCTTGGGAGTCCGTGCTACAGCTAGCTGTCCTCCCCCAACTCGTCAATCTCTTCCAGTAGTGCTAGTACTCCATGGCGCGATCCATCGACAAGCAGGCGGGAAAGTTATCGTATACTCGGTTTGCTACTCGGTTTGCGGTGAGTGGCATGCCGAGCGACCGTGTGGGGTCGAGCCGTGGAGGAGGGTGAGACACGAACACGACAGACGTGATTTAAACGTTGGTTTTGCTCGATGGCGCGATCCAACGAAACGAAACGTTGGTTTCTCTCCGTTTCCATTTTTTCTCCGGAAAAACGGAAACTTTCCACTCCATTTTCATTCCTATTCCAAGGTTGCCCCGTTACAACATTCCATCAAATACAAAGGAAAACTAACACGCATGCTGATGCATCTCAATGATTCATAGATCATAGCCAATATTTACTTCACAACTAAAGAAAAAAGTTGCGAGAGCATGTACGAAAGAAAAACTACTGATGGGGTCACTACGACTTAAACCCTAAACCCTAAACATGATTTAATTTCCTGGCCAGGTAGAACCTGTCGAAGGAAAGACGGCTGGCACCCTCGGATCATACGATGCTTTTGTGCAGTTCCACTAAAATCGACCTGAGCATCCCTGATGGCAAAGATATTGAAGAAGTGTGATTAGAATAATAGTACTGGCACTAGTTCATGAGACATAAACTCGTCACAAGTAGAAGCCGGTAGAAGTAGAGAAAGATCGACATGGAGATGGAGCTACGGCAGTGGAGCAAGCCGGCTCCAAAAGGAAGATGGACTACCTGGGACGTCGGGCTGTAGCTAGAAGGGCGGTTGGGACGCGGCATTGGCCCATACCGCGGTGACCCCCGATTGGGACGCACCGACTGTGGGTTTTCTCCCTCGCCGATGTTGACCGCGTCTACGCAGAACATTGTTCCCTTCCCCCAGCCGCGGGATCAGGCCCGTCGTTCTATGCTTGTGAAGAGAGCAACCTAAGCAAGCAGGCTTGTAGCTTAGGCTCCTGCTAGTGTATATATAGTGGTTTTCTTTTTCTCTCCATATCAACCATTTTATATTGCGTACATGTCATTCATGAGTGAAATGATGGTTGCTTCTTCCGACTAACTTACTGTGTGATTTGATTGCTCCTTAGTGGCCCCTACACGTACTCCCCCTATGTGTATGCAACAGTCACACGTACACATGGACGCAAAAACGCGCGCGACGCCCTAATGCATGCATGTCCGAGCACACGACGGAACACACGCGGTCACGCTCAAGTGCTCAACCTACACGTGCATGCACACACATACTCAGTCAGGGTGAGCTAGTGACCGTATAAACACCGGAATATATATATATTGAGCGCAATGAGCGTATTATGAAGTCCACTGACCGTATTTTTACAAATATACAGTGACAAACAGTGTATTTATCTCGTTTGAAATTAAGCCATATTAACCGGAGAGGAGGCAGTATGGACTAGCATTACTTTGCTGTGTCCCGTCAACTTGCCGAACGAGGAGAAGGTTGCAGGACGGGAGAAGCTTGCGCGCGGTGGCTCGCAGGACAAGGAGAAACTTTTGACTAATGCAAGCTCTCCCTCACTCAGGCGGTGGACGTGCAACAGTTAATTCGGTGTCAGATTGCCAGAAGCATACACTATACTACTAGTGCTATTATTGTTTGACTTCCCGAATAGGCGAACAGCCAAGCGCAAAGTTTACTAGTACTACTACTATAGTCTATAAAGGTACGTACTATACTAGTACTAGGAACCGGATGGAGGAGCGTCTGCACTCTTATTATAATTTTAAAATGTGATAAAGCAATCTTCAACACATTTGGTTCTCTTCGAGGGTTCTCGCATGTGATAATGGAAGTTGATTGCATGGAACACTCGCCACAATTCTTGCTTAATTCTGGCTCATATATTGTTACAAATAGTAGCGCTCGGTAATATTTCCTCTTTTTTTTGTTATTCAGCATGTAAACAGGTCAGCAAACCTTGCGGCGCATCTTCGTGCAAACCGTGCTTGCTGCACTTTGAATGTGGCCAAGAGCTGGCTTGATGAAACACCTCGCTTCCTACTTCTTTTTTTGCGGGGTACCTCGCTTCCTAGTGACCAGTGTCTTGGCTGATCGTCCTAAGAATGCTTATATATGAATAAAGCTCTCTCATTTACCCGCAAAAAAGATTAAGCCATATTAACCGGAAAGGAGGGAGTATGGACTAGCACTACGTTTTGGTGTGTCCCGTCAACTCGCAGAACGAGGAGAAGCTTGCAGGACAAGGTGAAGCTCGCTTATGCCTTTTGACTAATGCAACCTACCCTCGGTGGACATGTATCAGTCCATTCGGTGTCAGATTGTCAGAGGCATACACTGTAGTACCCAACATGCAGAGTACCATCATTGTTCGACTTCACGAAGAGGCGAAGAGCCAAGCGCAGTAGTACGAGTACTACTACTACTACTAGAACCGCATGGTGGAGCGTCTGTACTCTTATTTTTTTATCTCTGATAAAGTACACGTTTATTCCGGAGAAGGGCGGAAAACGGCAGCCCAACATGTAATGAATGATATCGATCAACCAACCATGCTCGAATATATCTTGGCCTCCGTGCGAGCCCGTCTGTGTGTTCTCGCTCCTCGTCTCTCTCAAGGAACGACGGGTTGGCTCTTTGCCGTCAATTGAGATCGGTTTGCTCACACTCCTGTCCCACATGTCAGTGATATGCCAAGAGGAGGTGCGTTGACCGACTGGCCATACGCGTACTTGGTTTTGCACCTTCATACTACTCCTCCCTCCGTCACATTTTACAGGGCGCGCTTCATTATGATGCATTTCTCTCAATGCATTTCCACCACCAGAGAGACTTTAGACGCGTTTGGTTTAATGCTCAATTAATTAGGGCATGGTAACCGCAATCAAGTCCACAATTTTCTCTGCATGTACTGTACTACTACGAAGTGGAGTAAGTGCATGCATGTGTGTACCCGGGGTGGAAGCACTGCATGCATGTGTGTACGCATTATTCCCTCTAGTAATAGACGCTGTGCTATAACTACCAATGCTATTTTTTAGGCCGATCGCTAGTCGCCTTGGTCCCACATTTTTTTCTTTTTTTTGAAGCACGCTGTATAAACAGTGACGGATGGAGTAGTATGAGCGGATTCAAAGAAGAGCGTATTGATGGTTGCTTCTTCAGAGCAACTTACAGTGGGAAAGGTGGGGCTTATGATTTGACTGCTCATTACTCACTATGAATGCGGCGCAACGACCGGGCTGAGTCTCCCATGCGTTGTGCACTACCCCCTCGGTTCTTAAATATACTCCGGAGTATTTGTCTTTCTAGAGATTTCAACGAGTGACTACTCAAATATTTGTCTTTTTAGAGATTTCAAATGGACTGGCACATACGGATGTATATAGACATATTTTAGAGTGTAGATTCACTCATTTTGCTCTGTATGTAGTCACTTGTTGAAATCTCTAGAAAGACGAATAGAATATTTAGGAACGGAGGGAGTACACATACGAAGCAAAATGAGTGAATCTACACTCTAAAATATGCCCGTTTGAAATTTGTAAAAAGACAAATATTTAGGAACGAAGGAGTATAATTTTGTGCATGGCACATGGACCCGGATGATGAAGAGGCTTCTGGCAATGCTATCAAGCTTCCATCATTTGTTTACATAATTGACGTACTATACAAATAATTTTCCAGCAACATGAAATTGTACAATGGTGTGAGCTTTCAGCTTTTGTTTCGCGTGTCTTGCTATCGATGCTCTTTCGGAGACAATAAAAAACTAACTTCCTTGCTAATGCATGTCAATTATTAGCAGATCAGAGCTAATAATTACATCACAACTGAAGACAGAGTTGTGAGAAGGTGTTAAATTAAAATTGATCCATGCTTTCATTGGCAGCAATGTCCCCCTAGCTCTGTCTAAATCAACAAGGCATGTTGGGAAAAAAGTAGCTATCTGGAGCATGCAACATTCCGATCATTTTGTGCAGTTCCACTAAAATAGAGCTGAGCGTCCCTGTTCCAAAGATATTAAGTGTGATTACGATAATAGAGGACCGCCGATGAAACAATAAACACATAAATAGAAGCCGGTCACCTTTGCAGTCTCTCTTAAGACTAACTAGTTGGAGAAGATTAGGCTCGTAGTTGGATGAGGAGGATAGAGCAAAACCAATCTCCCTTTGTGCAGTCGCACTGAAATGTAGAGACGTTGCCCGTGTGACATTTTAGTACAACTGCACAAAACACTCTTAAGAAAAAAGTGATTTGTGCAGTTCACCAAAAGGTCGCAATAGCAACGAGTAGAAAGGAAACAATTACTGGCCAATAACAGTTGATGACACATGCGACGACAAAAAAGAAGCATATTCCTTGTCCTAAGGGAAGATAACAACACGGTTGTGTTTGTCTAAAATGGTGTGAGGACGAGAATGCAATATGGAAAGTACGTCGGACGAGCTTTTGGGCAAAGAACTATGGAAGATCCACATGCAGCAACGTGGGAAGACGGGCAGTGGAGCAAGGCCGGAGGGGATACCTGGAGGTCGTCGGGATGTAACTAGGTGAGCGGCGGCGGGCGGAATCTGCGAGCAGGTGGCGTAGGCCCTGCCATGCCGGAGCTTGGTCAGAGAGAACGGCGTGTACCGCAGATCTGGACGTTCTGCCTCGGCGCCGTCAAACGGAGAAACGATGCAGTTCCTCCCTTTCCCCCGGCGGACGGGATGCGGCCGGATCAGTGACCAACGGTGAGAGAGAGAGAGGCCACCGCACTCCCTTTCCCCCGGCGGACGGGATGCGGCCGGATCAGTGACCAACGGTGAGAGAGAGAGAGAGGCCACCACAGCCTTGTGTGAGATACTCTGAAGAGCGACAAACCAGGCAGGCAGGCTCCATTGTATATAGTGAGCGGACTACCTTTTTCTCCATAAAAATCGTTTTATATTATGTGTACTTGCCATTGAGCGCTATAACTTTATTTAAAAATAACGCGGCAACGCGTCAAGTCGAACTTTGTTTCGTGCACGCGTGGTACACGACCTCCCTAGGTAAACAACCACTACAGGCGTTCAAATTAGCATGTGGGCTGCCATTTCGTAAAGAAATGAGCTCCACCCTGTACCCGCGTGGGTGTGGCTGGGCACGAAGCGTGGGTACGTGCACGGTGCACCTATTCTATTCTTGTATACGTACACCACCTACGTGGGGTTGTGTGAGAGAGATACAAACCTAGAGAGATATAGTGTGTGGGTTCTTGAGAGTTTTGGGGGGGGGGGGTCAATCAAAAAATGTAACATATGCAATGTGTGTGAAATAGAGTCCTGGATATAACATATATATAGAGGGGCGATCCACGAGAAGAGAGTGGAGGTATCATCGGCTTGAGGTGTCCATAGAATCGAAGAGAGGGATGATGTTTGTGTGTGTGCGCGCGATCGATAAAGAGTGCCATCGAATTTGTGTGTGCCCACTTCAAAGATATAGAGTGGCTGGCCTACTGGAACGTGAGATGGGACATGTGCAGTTTGTCTCTGTGGCATGGATACCTACCTGCAGCGCTCGACTATTGATGTGTGGTGGGGGAAGAGGGAGGCCCAATTAACTATAGAGGTACAATGGCTGGTATATGTGTGGAGGAGGAGAGAGGCCTACCTCATGTATTAAGGAGATCGATCTGCCTCATGTATTAAGGGAGATCGATCAGCATCCATGCATACGTGCAGGAGAGGAATAAGGTTGGGAGAGAGACAGAGCTAGAGTGTTGGAGGGGGTGGTAGTGGAGTTGCTTCTAACAAATGGTGGGATAGGCTTGTTAGACAAACGGAGGGCACGCCCGCAATATCAATAAGAGAGGAGATGGCTGCTTGTTGTCTGTGCACGTGCGTGTGAGAGACGGGTCAGGAGGCATGCACGAATGATGAGGGGGGACGATGTGGCTGTGGTAAGCAGACGTAACTACATAGGAAGATCAATCGCTCTTTGTTAGAGAAAGGAGAGACATAACTTGTGAGGTACGTCGATCGATGGGGGGGGGTAGTTAAAGTCGATCTAGGTATATGTTGGGAGATCGATTGGTATACATGCATGTGTGTGTTAGAAGCAAATGAGGCACGAGGAGAAGGATATAGAGAGAGGGATGCATGTAGGAGGTGGTACGAGAGGCATACAATATCGAGGGGGAGGAGTGTGCGAGTACGAGAACGATGAAAAGAGTGGTGGGAGTGAGGCATGGACGGTGACAAGAGAAGAGGGGAAGCTTGTGTTTGTGCTAGGCACACCTGGCTAGAGAGGCATATCGATCGATGTGTGCCGTAAAGAAGGAGCTGGGGGGCCTACACACACCGTGGGTGAACGACCTAAAGTGAAAAGACGAATTTGTGCGATGGAGCTAGAGAATGCTGAGGGAGGGTGAGAGGGATGCGGGCGTGTGCATGCACAAGAGAAAGTTAGCGCTAGCTACAAAGATAAGAGGGTTGTGTGGGTGTAAAATACGAATAGAGATCATATATACTTCATTGTAAAAAGCGAATTCGGATATTTGAAGAATTTATCATAGTGTTTCAAACCGACGCATGTGTGAATATATATAACGGTGATACACATGGTGTGGTTATGAACATGTTATACTACATTTAATATATTTTATCTCTACTCTTATAAAAAACGGAGTTGTTGATGATGGTGTGCCTGCCATCCTGCATTATAGGCCATCCGATTTATATCTGGCGGATAGCAAGGAAACTATGATGGTTGAAGTTGGCAACAATCATGATTGTAGATTCTTATTGAAATAGAGAAACGAATTCAAATTTAGTTCGAATTGCAGCGATAGTATAGACATTTGGAATGCACTAAAATGTTGGTATGAGTAGGTTACATGCATTATACAGCAAGCGAAAAAATTTAATCGGACATAACATGGATTCATACTCCCTCCTTCCATCTATATAGGGCGTAATGAGATTTTTAAGGCCGCCTTTGACTATTGACAAGATTAATAGTACATGACATGCACAATGTGAAAATTATATCATTGAAAGAACCTTTCACAGACGAATTTAACGGTGTGCTTTGTGTAAGTTGCATGCCATATATCATTGCTCTAATATTTGGTCAAAGTTAGCATCGAAAAACGCATTAGGCCCTATATAGATGGAAGGAGGGAGTAGCTTTGAATAGCATTTGTATAGTAAAACGGGGCAAGACTCTCTCTTTGTGTGGTGTGAATAGTTTTATTTTTTTCGTTTTCTTTTTGGTTGAGGGAAGTGCGAATTGATTTGGTACGTACAAGTACAATATTACTACACGTTAGGATTGTCCCTAAAATTCAACCCGCGTCTTGTTATATCCCGAAAATTCAGATATCGTGCTCCCAAAACTGGCGCCTTCACAACCCGCGCCTTGCTATCCCGAAATTACAACGCGCGCGAAAACTCCCTCCAGCTGCCAAATCCCGGCACGCGAAATCCCCCTTCTAACCCTGAGCCGAAAGGGCCGCTAGTTCAAATCGGTGGGGGGTACTTTTGTAACACACCCTACATTTTGGACAAGCGCGTCCCTAAGTCATGCTTCACCCCCTGCCATCGCCCCCTTTTCGCCATTCAAAATCCCAGGCCGCCATAACCTCTCCGCTCCAGCCGCGAAACCCCACCCTCCTCCGTCCGCCATGTCACCGCTGCCTAGCCGGAGCCTCTTCCCCGACGATGTCGTCCACCGCAACAGCTCGACGTCCCTCGTCCACCTCCCCGGATGAGGATCCATCGTCCATCTCGCCGTCCCGCTGGTTCAGCCACCCCGTCCTCCACCTCCAAGGAGCTGCTCCGACGATCGCCTCGTCTATCGCGGCTGCTCCATCCCCACAGCGCCACCTTAACCTGCTCCACCGGAACCGCAGCATCCTCACCGACTCCTTGGACGAAGCCGAGGCCTACTCGGCGCCACCAAAGAGGTTGTACACTCATCGCACCGCACCTTCTCCTTAACTCGACCTCCCGGCGCCGACGGTGCTCCATCCCGCACCCCCATGGAGCGGCTACCTTGAAGCCGGCACCGCGGGCGACATCTCCACGGCGGCTCTCCCCCAGTGCGAGGCCCCTTCGGCGGCGGCGTCCATACCAGCCGGATCTGCTGCTGCTGCTCCGGCTCTCGCTCGATCGCTCGCTCGCCCAGCTGCTCCTGCTGCTCTCCCCCTCGCTCGTGCTGCTGCTCTGCTCCGATTAAGGCACACTTCAGTCGATTGAATCGACTTTTGGGTCAGTCGATTTTCAGGGATTGGGGGGCTCACCGGAGTTAAGGAAGAACCACCCGCAGCGGGGACGGGGGCTCGCCGGAGAGGTACCCCACTATCTATCTTAGGGTTCAGGGTGGGGGGCAGGGGGCCTAGAGGGCTGGCCGGGGCGGTGGTGGCGAGTTGTTTCGGGGCGGCGAGGCGGCGCTGGGGCCGGCGGTTCGGCCGGTGGTGGCTGGCGGCTCAGGGGGGTGCAGATTGAAGATGAACTGCAGGCCCTCCCTAAACTACATGTCAAGTGCCTCTCTGCTACCATTGCGTTCAGTTTGGACAGTAGCATTCAGATTCCATAGTAAATTTCAGTTTTGACATGTAAGTTCAGAGTCAACAGTTTTTACCTCATCTATTGTAGTCAGGTGGTTTTTGGTGATGTTAATTTTACATCCATTTTACATCATCTATTGGAGATGCTATTAGAATCCCACTTGAGATTGATGATGTCTGTCTTGTGCTGCTTCAGCTTTGACGTCTTACGGCTCACCGGAGCTGCTCCAACGACAGAACGATCCATCACAACAGAGCAGTGCCCTGGATGCCGTCTACAGATTCCTCAGATCATCCTCCACACCTCCGACAGCCACCTCTGCCTCAACTGCTTCAGCGACCAACCCAATGATGCTGAGGTCGACACGGCTACGGCAAAGAGGTTGTACACTTGTTGCATCACTTATTACTATACATTCACGTCGATCCATTAGGGCTATTTTGGTTCAACGGAAAAACGTCGATCCACTGGTTATTACCATCACTCTAAATTTCTGCATGCTCTCCTTACATAATCTCACCATATTTTTTTCGTATGCATGTCAGATATTATACACAGTCATGCTGAATATGTAGAGAAAAAGAGAAGAGTTTTGCGCGGCAATGTTGGGGACGTAGTAATTTCAAAAAATTTCCTACGCACACGCAAGATCATGGTGATGCATAGCAACGAGAGGGGAGAGTGTTATCCACGTACCCTCGTAGACCGACAGCGGAAGCGTTATCACAACGCGGTTGATGTAGTCGTACGTCTTCACGATCCGACCGATCAAGTACCGAACGCACGGCACCTCCGAGTTCTACACACGTTCAGCTCGATGACGTCCCTCGAACTCCGATCCAGCCGAGTGTTGAGGGAGAGTTTCGTCAGCACGATGGCGTGGTGACGATGATGATGTTCTACCGACGCAGGGCTTCGCCTATGCTCCGCAATGATATTATCGAGGTGTAATTTGGTGGAGGGGGCACCGCACACGGCTAAAAGATCTCAAGGATCAATTGTTGTGTCTCTGGGGTGCCCCCCTGCCCCCGTATATGAAGGATCAAGGGAGGAGGAGGCCGGCCCTAGGAGGGGGCGCACCAAGTGTGGAGTCCTACTAGGACTACCTAGTCCTAGTAGGATTCCACCTCCCATAAGGAATAGGAAAAGAGGAAGGGAAAAAGAGAAGGAAGGAAGGGGGCGCCCCCTTCCCTAGTCCAATTCGGACCAGACCAAGGGGAGGGGTGCGTCCACCCCTTGAGGCCCTTTTTCTTCTTTCCCGTACGGCCCAATAAGGCCCAATACGTATTCCCGTAATTCTCCGGTAAGCCGAAAAATACCCGAATCACTCGGAACCTTTCCGAAGTCCGAATATAGTCGTCCAATATATCGATCTTTACGTCTCGACCATTTCGAGACTCCTCGTCATATCCCCGATCTCATCTGGGACTCTGAACTCCTTCGGTACATCAACATACATAAACTCATAATAAAACTGTCATCGTAACTTTAAGCGTGCGGACCCTACAGGTTCGAGAACTATGTAGACATGACCGAGACACGTCTCCGGTCAATAACCAATAGCGGGACCTGGATGCCCATATTGGCTCCCACATATTCTATGAAGATCTTTATCGGTCAGACCGCATAACAACATACGTTGTTCCCTTTGTCATCAGTATGTTACTTGCCCGAGATTCGATCGTCGGTATCTCGATACCTAGTTCAATCTCGTTACCGGCAAGTCTCTTTACTCGTTCCGTAACACATCATCCCGCAACAAACTTATTAGTCACAATGCTTGCAAGGCTTATAGTGATGTGCATTACCGAGTGGGCCCAGAGATACCTCTCCGACAATCGGAGTGACAAATCCTAATCTCGAAATACGCCAACCCAACAAGTACCTTTGGAGACGCCTGTAGAGCACCTTTATAATCACCCATTTACGTTGTGACGTTTGGTAGCACACAAAGTGTTCCTCCGGTAAACGGGAGTTGCATAATCTCATAGTCAGAGGAACATGTATAAGTCATGAAGAAAGCAATAGCAACATACTAAACGATCGGGTGCTAAGCTAACGGAATGGGTCAAGTCAATCACGTCATTCTCCTAATGAGGTGATCTCGTTAATCAAATGACAACTTATGTCTATGGCTAGGAAACAAACCATCTTTGATTAACGAGCTAGTCAAGTAGAGGCATACTAGTGACACTCTGTTTGTCTATGTATTCACACATGTATTATGTTTCCGGTTAATACAATTCTAGCATGAATAATAAACATTTATTATGATATAAGGAAATAAATAATAACTTTATTATTGCCTCTAGGGCATATTTCCTTCAGTCTCCCACTTGCACTAGAGTCAATAATCTAGTTCACATCGCCATGTGATTTAACATGAATAGTTCACATCACCATGTGATTAACACCCATGGTTCACATCGTCATGTGACCATCACCCAAAGGGTTTACTAGAGTCAGTAATCTAGTTCACATCGCTATGTGATTAACACCCAAAGAGTACTAAGGTGTGATCATGTTTTGCTTGTGAGATAATTTTAGTCAACGGGTCTGTCACATTCAGATCCGGAAGTATTTTGCAAATTTCTATGTCTACAATGCTCTGCATGGAGCTACTCTAGCTAATTGCTCCCATTTTCAATATGTATCTAGACCGAGACTTAGAGTCATCTAGATTAGTGTCAAAACTTGCATCGACGTAACCTTTTACGACGAGCCTTTTGTCACTTCCATAATCGAGAAACATATCCTTATTCCAGTAAGGATAATTTTGACCGCTGTCCAGTGATCTACTCCTAGATCACTATTGTACTCCCTTGCCAAAATCAGTGTAGGGTATACAATAGATCTGGTACACAGCATGGCATACTTTATAGAACCTATGGCCAAGGCATAGGGAATGACTTTCATTCTCTTTCTATCTTTTGCCGTGGTCGGGCTTTGAGTCTTTACTCAATTTCACACCTTGTAACACAGGCAAGAACTCTTTTCTTTGACTGTTCTATTTTGAACTACTTCAAAATCTTGTTAAGGTATGTACTCATTGAAAAACTTATCAAGCGTCTTCATCTATCTCTATAGATCTTGATGCTCAATATGTAAGCAGCTTCACCGAGGTCTATCTTTGAAAAACTCCTTTCAAACACTCCTTTATGCTTTGCAGAATAATTCTACATTATTTCCGATCAACAACATGTCATTCACATATACTTATCAGAAATGCTGTAGTGCTCCCACTCACTTTCATGTAAATACAGGCTTCACCGCAAGTCTGTATACAACTATATGCTTTGATCAACTTATCAAAGCGTATATTCCAACTCCGAGATGTTTGCACCAGTCCATTGATGGATCGCTGGAGCTTGCATATTTTATTAGCACCTTTAGGATTGACAAAACCTTCTGGTTGTATCATATACAACTCTTATTTAATAAATCCATCAAGGAATGCAGTTTTGTTTATCCCTTTGCCAGATTTCATAAAATGCGGCAATTGCTAACATGATTCGGACAGACTTAAGCATAGATACGAGTGAGAAACTCTCATCGTAGTCAACATCTTGAACTTGTCGAAAACCTTTTTCCGACAATTCTAGCTTTGTAGATAGTGATACTACTATCAGCGTCCGTCTTCCTCTTGACAATCCATTTATTCTCAATTTCTTGCCGATCATCGGGCAAGTCAACCAAAGTCCACACTTTGTTCTCATACATGGATCTCATCTCAGATTTCATGGCCTCAAGCCATTTTGCGGAATCTGGGCTCACCATCGCTTCTTCATAGTTCGTAGGTTCGTCATGGTCTAGTAACATAACCTCCAGAACAGGATTACCGTACCACTCTGGTGCGGATCTTACTCTGGTTTACCTACGAGGTTTGGTAGTAACTTGATCTGAAGTTACATGATAATCATCATTAACTTCCTCACTAATTGGTGTAGAAGTCACAGGAACAGATTTCTGTGATCCAATAAGGGAGCAGGTACAGTTACCTCATCAAGTTCTACTTTCCTCCCACTCACATCTTTCGAGAGAAACTCCTTCTCTAGAAAGGATCCATACTTAGCAACGAATGTCTTGCCTTCGGATCTGTGATAGAAGGTGTACCCAACTGTCTCCTTTGGGTATCCTATGAAGACACATTTCTCCGATTTGGGTTTGAGCTTATCAAGATGAAATTTTTCACATAAGCATCGCAACCCCAAAATTTTAAGAAACGACAACTTTGGTTTCTTGCCAAACCACAGTTCATAAGGCGTCGTCTCAACGGATTTTGATGGTGCCCTATTTAACGTGAATGTAGCTGTCTCTAATGCATAACCCAAAACGATAGTGGTAAATTGGTAAGAGACATCATAGATTGCACTATATCCAATAAAGTACGGTTATGACGTTCGGACACACCATTACACTGTGGTGTTCCAGGTGGCGTGAGTAGTGAAACTATTTCACATTGTTTTAACTGAAGGCCAAACACGTAACTCAAATATTTTACCTCTGCGATCATATCATAGAAACTTTTATTTTCTTGTTACGATGATTCTCCACTTCACTCTGAAATTCTTTGAACTTTTCAAATGTTTCAGACTTTGTGTTTCATCAAGTAGATATACCCATATCTTCTCAAATCATCTGTGAAGGTCAGAAAATAATGATACCTGCTACGAGCCTCAATATTCATCGGACCACATACATCTGTATGTATGATTTCCAACAAATCTGTTGCTCTCTCCATAGTTCCGGAGAACGGCGTTTCAGTCATCTTGCCCATGAGGCACGGTTCGCAAGCATCAAGTGATTCCAAAATTCCATCAGTATGGTTTCTTCATGCGCTTTACACCAATATGACCTAAACGGCAGTACCACAAATAAGTTGCACTATCATTATTAACTTTGCATCTTTTGGCTTCAATATTATGAATATGTGTATCACTACGATCGAGATCCAACAAACCATTTTTCGTTGGTGTATATGACCATAAAGGTTTTATTCATGTAAACAGAACAACAATTGTTCTCTAACTTAAATGAATAACCGTATTGCAATAAACATGATCAAATCATATTCATGCTCAACGCAAACACCAAATAACACTTATTAGTTTCAACACTAATCCCGAAAGTACAGGGAGTGTGCGATGATGATCATATCAATCTTGGAACTACTTCCAACACACATCGTCACCTCGCCTTTTACTAGTCTCTGTTTATTCTGCAACTCCCGTTTTCGAGTTACTACTCTTTAGCAACTGAACCAGTATCAATTACCGAGGGGTTGCTATAAACACTAGTAAAGTACACATCAATAATCTGTATATCAAATATACCTTTGTTCACTTTTACTAGTCTCTGTTTATTCTGCAACTCCCGTTTCGAGTTACTACTCTTAGCAACTGAGCCAGTATCAATTACCGAGGGGTTGCTATAAATAGTAGTAAAGTACACATCAATAATCTGTATATCAAATATACCTTTGTTCACTTTGCCATCCTTCTTATCCACCAAATAGTTGGGGTAGTTCCGCTTCCAGTGACCAGTCCCTTTGTAGTAGAAGCACTTAGTCTCAGGCTTAGGACCAGACTTAGGCTTCTTCACTTGAGCAACAACTTGCTTGCCGTTCTTTTTGAAGTTCCCCTTCTTCCCTTTGCCCTTTTCTTGAAACTAGCGGTCTCGTCAACCATCAACACTTGAAGTGGTCTCATCAACCATCAACACTTGATGTTTTTCTTTATTTCTACCTTCGTCGATTTCAGCATCACGAAGAGCTCGGGAATTACTTTCGTCATCCCTTGCATACCATAGTTCATCACAAAGTTCTACTAACTTGGTGATGGTGACTAGAGAATTCTGTCAATCACTATTTTATCTGGAAGATAAACTCCCACTTGATTCAAGCGATTGTAGTACCTAGACAATCTGAGCACATGCTCACTAGTTGAGCGATTCTCCTCCATCTTTTTGCTATAGAACTTGTTGGAGATTTCATATCTCTCAACTCGGGTATTTGCTTGAAATATTAACTTCAACTCCTGGAACATCTCATATGGTCCATGACGTTCAAAACGTCTTTGAAGTCCCGATTCTAAGCCGTTAAGCATGGTGCACTAAACTATCAAGTAGTCATCATATTGAGCTAGCCAAACGTTCATAACGTCTGCATCTGCTCCTGCAATAGGTCTGTCACCTAGCGGTGCATCAAGGACATAATTTTTCTATGCAGCAATGAGGATAATCCTCAGATCACGGATCCAATCCGCATCTTTGCTACTAACATCTTTCAACATAATTTTTCTCTAGGAACAAAAAATAAACACAGGGAAGCAACAACGCGAGCTATTGATCTACAACATAATTTGCAAAATACTATCAGGACTAAGTTCATGATAAATTTAAGTTCAATTAATTATATTACTTAAGAACTCCCACTTAGATAGACATCTCTCTAATCATCTAAGTGATTACGTGATCCAAAGCAACTAAACCATGTCCGATTAACACGTGAGATGGAGTAGTTTCAATGGTGAACATCACTATGTTGATCATATCTACTATATGATTCACGCTCGACCTTTCGGTCTCTGTGTTCCGAGGCCATATCTGTATATGCTAGGCTCGTCAAGTTTAACCTGAGTATTCCGCGTGTGCAACTGTTTTGCACCCGTTGTATTTGAACGTAGAGCCTATCACACCCGATTAACACGTGGTGTCTCAGCACGAAGAACTTTTGCAATGGTGCATACTCAGGGAGAACACTTTTATCTTGAAATTTTAGTGAGAGATCATCTTATAATGCTACCGTCAATCAAAGCAAGATAAGATGCATAAAGGATTAACATCACATGCAATCAATATAAGTGATATGATATGGCCATCATCATCTTGTGCTTGTGATCTCCATCTCCGAAGCACCGTGCTTGTGATCTCCATCTCCGAAGCACCATCATGATCACCATCGTCACCGGCGCGACACCTTGATCTCCATCGTAGCATCATTGTCTTCTCGCCAACTTATTGCTTTTACGACTATCGCTACCGCTTAGTGATAAAGTAAAACTATTACATGGCGATTGCATCTCATACAATAAAGCGACAACCATATGGCTCCTGCCAGTTGCCGATAACTCGGTTACAAAACATGATCATCTCATACAACACATTATATCACATCATGTCTTGACCATATCACATCACAACATGCCCTGCAAAAACAAGTTAGACGTCCTCTACTTTGTTGTTGCAAGTTTTACGTGGCTGCTACGGGCTTAGCAAGAACCGTTCTTACCTACGCATCAAAACCACAACGATAGTTTGTCAAGTTGGTGCTGTTTTAACCTTCGCAAGGACCGGGCGTAGCCACACTCGGTTCAACTAAAGTGAGAGAGACAGACACCCGCCAGTCACCTTTAAGCAACGAGTGCTCCAAACGGTGAAACCAGTCTCGCGTAAGCGTACGCGTAATGTCGGTCCGGGCCGCTTCATCTCACAATACCGCTGAACCAAAGTATGACATGCTGGTAAGTAGTATGAATTATATCGCCCACAACTCACTTGTGTTCTACTCGTGCATAGCATCAACGCATAAAACCAGGCTCGGATGCCACTGTTGGGGAACGTAGTAATTTCAAAAAAATTCCTACGCACACGCAAGATCATGGTGATGCATAGCAACGAGAGGGGAGAGTGTTGTCCATGTACCCTCGTAGACCGACAGCGGAAGCGTTATCACAACGCGGTTGATGTAGTCGTACGTCTTCACGATCCGACCGATCAAGTACCGAACGCACGGCACCTCCGAGTTCTACACACGTTCAGCTCGATGACGTCCCTCGAACTCCGATCCAGCCGAGTGTTGAGGGAGAGTTTCGTCAGCACGACGGCGTGGTGACGATGATGATGTTCTACCGACGCAGGGCTTCGCCTAAGCTCCGCAATGATATTATCGAGGTGTAATTTGGTGGAGGGGGCATCGCACACGGCTAAAAGATCTCAAGGATCAATTGTTGTGTCTCTGGGGTGCCCCCTACCCCCGTATATAAAGGAGCAAGGGAGGAGGAGGCCGGCCCTAGGAGGGGGCGCACCAAGTGTGGAGTCCTACTAGGACTACCTAGTCCTAGTAGGATTCCACCTCCCATAAGGAATAGGAAAAGAGGAAGGGAAAAAGAGAAGGAAGGAAGGGGGCGCCCCCTTCCCTAGTCCAATTCGGACCAGACCAAGGGGAGGGGTGCGGCCACCCTTGAGGCCCTTTTTCTTCTTTCCCGTATGGCCCAATAAGGCCCAATACGTATTCACGTAACTCTCCGGTACTCCGAAAAATACCCGAATCACTCGGAACCTTTCCGAAGTCCGAATATAGTCGTCCAATATATCGACCTTTACGTCTCGACCATTTCGAGACTCCTCGTCATATCCCCGATCTCATCCGGGACTCCGAACGCCTTCAGTACATCAACATACATAAACTCATAATAAAACTGTCATCGTAACTTTAAGCGTGCGGACCCTACGGGTTCGAGAACTATGTAGACATGACCGAGACACGTCTCCGGTCAATAACCAATAGTGGGACCTGGATGCCCATATTGGCTCCCACATATTCTACGAAGATCTTTATCGGTCAGACCGCATAACAACATACGTTGTTCCCTTTGTCATCAGTATGTTACTTGCCCGAGATTCGATCGTCGGTATCTCGATACCTAGTTCAATCTCGTTACCGGCAAGTCTCTTTACTCGTTCCGTAACACATCATCCCGCAACTAACTTATTAGTCACAATTCTTGCAAGGCTTATAGTGATGTGCATTACCGAGTGGGCCCAGAGATACCTCTCCGACAATCGGAGTGACAAATCCTAATCTCGAAATACGCCAACCCAACAAGTACCTTTGGAGACACCTGTAGAGCACCTTTATAATCACCCATTTACGTTGTGACGTTTGGTAGCACACAAAGTGTTCCTCCGGTAAACGGGAGTTGCATAATCTCATAGTCATAGGAACATGTATGAGTCATGAAGAAAGCAATAGCAACATACTAAACGATCGGGTGCTAAGCTAACGGAATGGGTCAAGTCAATCACGTCATTCTCCTAATGAGGTGATCCCGTTAATCAAATGACAACTCATGTCTATGGCTAGGAAACATAACCATCTTTGATTAACGAGCTAGTCAAGTAGAGGCATACTAGTGACACTCTGTTTGTCTATGTATTCACACATGTATTATGTTTTCGGTTAATACAATTCTAGCATGAATAATAAACATTTATCATGATATAAGGAAATATATAATACTTTATTATTGCCTCTAGGGCATATTTCCTTCAGTCTCCCACTTGCACTAGAGTCAATAATCTAGTTCACATCGCCATGTGATTTAACATCAATAATTCACATCACCATGTGATTAACACCCATAGTTCACATCTCTATGTGACCAACACTCAAAGGGTTTACTAGAGTCAATAATCTAGTTCACATTGCTGTGTGATTAACACCCAAAGAGTACTAAGGTGTGATCATGTTTTGATTGTGAGATAATTTTAGTCAACGGGTCTGTCACATTCAGATCCGTAAGTATTTTGCAAATTTCTATGTCTACAATGCTCTGCATGGAGCTACTCTAGCTGTAGTGCTCCCACTCACTTTCTTGTAAATACAGGCTTCACCGCAAGTCTGTATAAAACTATATCCTTTGATCAACTTATCAAAGTGTATATTCCTACTCCGAGATGCTTGCACCAGTCCATAGATGGATCGCTGGAGCTTGCATATTTTGTTAGCACCTTTAGGATTGACAAAACCTTCTGGTTGCATCATATACAACTCTTCTTTAAAAAATCCATTAAGGAATGCAGTTTTGTTTATCCATTTGCCAGGTTTCATAAAATGCGGCAATTGCTAACCTGATTCGGACAAACTTAAGCATAGATACGAGTGAGAAACTCTCATCGTAGTCAACATCTTGAACTTGTCGAAAACCTTTTTGCGACAATTCTAGCTTTGTAGATAGTGACACTACTATCAGCGTTCGTCTTCCTCTTGAAGATCCATTTAATCTCAATGGCTCGCCTATCATTGGGAAAGTCAATCAAAGTCCATACTTTGTTCTCATACATGGGTCTCATCTCAGATTTCATGGCCTCAAGCCATTTCCCGGAATCTGGGCTCATCATCGCTTCCTCATAGTTCGTAGGTTCGTCATGGTCAAATAACATGACCTCCAGAACAGGATTACCGTACCACTCTGGTGTGGATCTCACTCTGGTTTACCTACAAGGTTTGGTAGTAACTTGATCTGAAGTTACATGATCATCATCATTAACTTCCTCACTAATTGGTGTAGGAGTCACAGGAACAGATTTCTGTGATGAACTACTTTCCAATAAGGGAGCAGGCACGGTTACCTCATCAAGTTCTACTTTCCTCCCACTCACTTCTTTCGAGAGAAAGTCCTTCTCTAAAAAGGATCCATTTTTAGCAACGAATGTCTTGCCTTCGGATCTGTGATAGAAGGTGTACCCAACTATCTCCTTTCCTTGTGGGAGTAGGAGAAGGGAAGGGGGAAGGAGAAAGAAGGAAGGGTGCGCCCCCCTTCCCTAGTCCAATTCGGACAAGACCATGGGGAGGGGTGCGGCCACCTTTTGAGGCCTTTCTCTCCTTTCCCGTATGGCCCATTAAGGCCCAATACGAATTCTCGTAACTCTCCGGTACTCCGAAAATATCCGAATCACTCGGAACCTTTCCGAAGTCCGAATATAGTCGTCCAATATATCGATCTTTACGTCTCGACCATTTAGAGACTCCTCGTCATATCCACAATCTCATCCGGGACCCCGAACTCCTTCGGTACATCAAAACTAAATAAAACTGTCGTCGTAACGTTAAGCGTGCGGACCCTACGGGTTCGAGAACTATGTAGACATGACCGAGACACCTCTCCGGTCAATAACCAATAGCAGGACCTGGATGCCCATATTGGCTCCCACATATTCTACGAAGATCTTTATCGGTCAGACCGCATAACAACGTACGTTGTTCCCTTTGTCATCGGTATGTTACTTGCCCGAGATTCGATCGTCGGTATCTCGATACCTAGTTCAATCTCGTTACTGGCAAGTCTCTTTACTCGTTTCGTAATACATCATCCCGCAACTAACTCATTAGTCACAATGCTTGCAAGGCTTATAGTGATGTGCATTACCGAGTGGGCCAAGAGATACCTCTCCGACAATCGGAGTGACAAATCCTAATCTCGAAATACGCCAACCCAACAAGTACCTTTGGAGAGACCTGTAGAGCACCTTTATAATCACCCATTTACGTTGTGACGTTTGGTAGCACACAAAGTGTTCCTCCGGTAAACGGGAGTTGCATAATCTCATAGTCATAGGAACATGTATAAGTCATGAAGAAAGCAATAGCAACATACTAAACGATCGGGTGCTAAGCTAACGGAATGGGTCAAGTCAATCACGTCATTCTCCTAATGAGGTGATCTCGTTAATCAAATGACAACTTATGTCTATGGCTAGGAAACATAACCATCTTTGATTAACGAGCTAGTCAAGTAGAGGCATACTAGTGACACTCTGTTTGTCTATGTATTCACACATGTATTATGTTTCCGGTTAATACAATTCTAGCATGAATAATAAACATTTATCATGATATAAGGAAATAAACAATAACTTTATTATTGCCTCTAGGGCATATTTCCTTCATGCAATACAATGTCATGCAGACATCGCTCCATGGTGGGTTCAATGGCAAACCCTCCCCGCCCCTCTCCAGATTGTAATCCAGAGGAAGATATCTATTCTGAGGCGGATTTAGACGCCGCTGACCACTCCTATTTACCCCCCAAGGTGTTTGCTCTACCTTGGCATGATGGTGTTAGTCATATAATGCATATGTTGCCTTGCAGTGCCTACTTTTGACATCATATATGTCATCTGCTTAGTTTAGACATGTTCTGTAATGCCACCTGTTTAGTTTCTATATTATATATGGGAATTATGCAGTCTCATATCTTTTAGCCAGCCATAATATATGTGAAATGTGCAATGCCATCCTGTTTAACCAGGCATCATATATTTGAATGATATCTTGCCCATCCTTTTCTTCATTACATTTCCATTTGTCAACAATGTTTGTACATTAAACTACTCTTCCTGTGAATCAGCCATTTGTGTGGGAGATGGAAAAATCTAGAGTGAAAACAAGGCCTTCAGAGCAGACAGTGCTACCTGTCGAAGCAGATCTCTTGTTGGGTCCCGATAGCTCCTCAGAGATGGATTCAGAGACAGATGACCAGTCCTATTCCCCCACTGAGGTGTATGCTCTAAGTTGGCACGGTTATACTGCTCATATCATGCATACGGTGTCTTGCATTGCATAGTTTAGACATCATATACACAATATTCAACACCATGTTCTTAGTTCAGACATCATATCGAATGCCCTCTGTTTAGCATATAAATCACATATGTGAATTAAATGATGCGATCCTGATTACTTAGATAACATGTAGGTGAATTATGTCATGCGATCCTGTTTAGTTATTCATCATATCTTTGAATTATGTTATGCTATGCTATCCAGTTTAGATAGACATCATATATGTGAAATTATGTCATGCTATCCGTTTTAGTTAAACAATATACATGTCAACTATTTCATGCCCTCTTTTTCCACACTATCTATTGCATCTGTCTCTCATACAATGTCTATACATTCAACTATGTTTCCTGTTTATCAGCCATTTGAATTGGAGCGGGTGATGCCAGTATCTAGCGGACTAAAAACACGGTCATCAAATAAAACAGTGCTACCTCTTGGTGGAGATAGCACCCCGGTTGTACATGCACAAGAACCAGCCCTACCACACATAACCCAAACTCTCGCAGATTGTACCCCTACTGCGATGGACAAAGAACCAGCTTCACCCAATCTAACCCCAAGCCCAGCCGATAGTAACCCAGTTCCTGTTGACACAGCACCATCTCCACCACAGAGCTCCCAAACAAGAGCAGTTAGTAAGGCAGCTCCAGTGCCCAAAGGGCCAGTACTATCACGGCGAACCCCAACTCCACCAGTTAGTACGCCTATTCCTGTGGAGGAAGCACAACCGGCTAGTCGTAGTTTAGCATCTATCGCATTTGATGTTGTTAAATCGTATGTGCGTATCTTCCCATCTTGGAAATATTATACTGAAGATGAAGGAAAATGCCAGTTTTAGGTGTTTGTCCAGGAGTTATGTGTAAGTAATGTTATTCATGGCAATTACTTTTCTCCGTCCCATACATCCTACCTCCATGATGGTTATAATACATCAAATTTTCCCATTTTTCTCTATAGAGAAGGACCAATTTGGAAACTCAGGATGAGGTAACCTGTGCTAATACCTCTGCTATCTTCAAGAATGCTTGGTGGCAGTATCAGAATCACCTGAAGAAAACGTACTTCACCGGCAAAGAAACTCATCAAATTCCCTTACGTTCTCCTGAGACACATTTACTGGACGATGACTGGGAACGCCTTGTTCTGTACTGGTCCCGAACCAAGAATGTGGTAAGGTCTATGAGCTCATTTTATATTTTTAAGTATTATATTCTTGCGTCTTACTGTACTCTGTTCATGTAGAACAAGTGCCTAAACCTGAAGAACAACTGTTCTAATTTAAGATTCCATTGCTATCATAGTTCAAAAAAGCGCTAGGCGTTAATTGTGCGTTTTGCCACCGCCTTGCGCTTTACTGACCAAAGTGCATGCTTATGCGCAGTTATGCATAGATTATGCGTAGTTATGCGCAATGCGTTTTGCCAACGCCTAGAGCCTAGGCGCGCTTAAGCGCTCGCTTAGGCGCTCCTTTTTAAACTATGATTTCTTTGCTCTTGTATCACTGTATTTACTCATACAAACTTATTTTTAAATTGAAGGATCCAATCGAAACTCCAATGGCACAACAGGTATGTTCACGCATGTTTCTTTAACAGGCTTGCTCTTATCAATAGCTCTGTTGATTTCAATTTCAATTGTGTATACAGTTGACTTTCATATCATGCACATTACTAGCATCACAACAGAGCCAATAGTGTTGTTGTACATGTAGACCCGTGGTACCCATCTGAAATCTTGTTGTGCCGTGTAGTTTCCCACGCTTTGTATTCTTTCCCTGCTGCTTTGTCTTGAACTGATATGATTTGAACCGTGTCTCTATTTTGATTTGGCATGACAATGCAGTGATCATAGGACATAGATATATGTTTGTTTGATGCTTTTATTATGTACTAGTACTTGGCAATAGAAGACTTGGTAGTTTAATCAATGAACTGGTTCACCGAAATGAGTTTCATATACTAGTACATGCTAAACTTGTTATGTGTCTGCTTGTTTCTTCTTTTAGAATGCTGACAGAATATTGGGGAAGAGTGCCTTATTAAGCAATGGTAAAGGAAGTAATGCAGATAAGGTTCAGGATAGTGACACATCCTTGTTGGTCTCCAACAAAGCTGATAAAACAGCTAAGGAAGACTATCTTGAAGACAGCGAGACAACCTCAAAGTCCTGTCTTGGTTTAGTGTTCGAGTTACTGGCCACTACCGCTTGCACAAGCTATTCAAACTCACTGTCTGAATTAGTTCGGTTTCTTGAGTCTCAACTACAAGCTGAAAGACATCGATCAGCTGTGCTGCGACAAGAAGCGGAAGGACTGCGGAAGTCCCTGGAGCATTCAGATGCATACTTTCTGGTGCAACAACAAGCGTTGGAGGATTTTAGCGCCAAACAGGACAAAGCTAATCAGCTTGCTAAGCTTATTGCCAGCATGGTGGATACCCAGGATAACGTTTCTTGAGCTCTTCTGAAGTTGTTTCAGTTATGCTCTTGTTTTGCTGCCGCGTTTATTTGCACTGGTGGCCAATTTTGACGGCCAGTGTATGTAATGTGCTGCTTTGTTCCCTATATTTGCACTGGTGCCGAACTTTGATGCCTAGTGGATGTAATATGTGTAATAGCGGTAATAGGCTAGCGTTAATTGCTTGCTTATTTATTTCCTTATTATCTTGTTTAGTTGCTTGCTTGTAGTCACTGCAGTTCTTTTTCTGTCTTTTTCTAGTGGCCACAATAGCCTATTTTTGGTAACTAGGCCAAAATAATCATGGCAACACACGGACTGTTGTCACCATGGGCCTCCTGCAGGCCCTATGATCCATGGGCCTTCGTCCGGCCGTAGGATCCATTGGCCTTCTATATGGGCCTTAGGGTCCATGGGCCTTCTATGGGCCGTAGGGTCCATGGGCCTTGTACGGGCCGTATGATCCATGGGCCTTCTACGGGCCGTACTATCCATGGGCCTCATACGGGCCGTAGGATCCATGGGCCTTCTATGGGGCGTATCATCATTTCGCCAATCATGGGCCGTACTATTCGTGGACCATAACGGGCCGTTAATAGGCCGTATTTGATAACTCTATGAAAACGGCCCAACGGGTTTTTTTGACATGAAAACGGCCCAACGTATTAACGGTCCGCAAATGGGCCGACTGTAACGACGGGCTGAATTTGGACCACAAGCAGAAAATGACAGTAACGGGCCGTATGTAACCGAATGCTGCAAATGAGCCCAAGAATCAATGGGCCCTGAGAAGGCCGAAAGATAACTTGGGCTGGAAACGGCCCAATGGAATAACGGGCCGTTAATGGGTATAAAGTGATACACTATTCATTACGGGCCAGTTTCACCACGGGCCGTTAATGGGCCAAGAGTTACAAAGGTCCTCATATGGGCCGAAAGAAGTCATGGGCCACACATGGGCCGGAAGTTAAAACGGGCTGAATCATATTGGACGGCCCAGATGACGCTACTGGGCCTAATTCGGATAGGACGTAACGGGCCCTGGGTTAGCGGGCTGTAAATGGGCTATATGCGAACAGGCCGTTAACAGGCTTTTCGTGGGCCGGCCCGCCACCTTTTGACCAAGTCAAACGGGCCGGCCTTTTCACAGGAATGGGCCTCTGTTGGGCCGTGCCACGTGTTGCCGTATCATAGGCGCCTTCGGTCCAATGAGCGGATGACATCTGTCCCAACGGTGAGCCGACACGTGTTTCCTCCAGCCAATGATGATTTTACACGTGGAAAATCCCCATTGGTCGGGGCTGTTAACGGGTTATCGGATCCAAAACCCGACCTGATAGCTTAACGGCGTTCCGTTACGGTGGATGCCATGTGTCGGTCACCCTTGACGAAAGCACTTCTGTGACGCGCGATTTATCGTCATGGAAGTGGACACTTCCGTGATGATAATTTTGGTAATGTCATGGAACACTTCTACGACAGCACAGGTATGACTATCTTGATTCTGTCATAAATTTGTCATGGATGTACATGCATGACAAAAAATGCGACCTACTGTGACAAACACGTATCATCACGGAAGTGTATTTTTTTTGTAGTGAGTACTGTCGGCGTTCTGGGAACGGGGGTCCGCAGACTTGCCTGCCTGCGGCCCACAGCGTGGCTAAGCCAGTAGGCCGTACGACCCATCTTCATCAACAAGGCATCCAAGACCCTCGCGAGGCGGACGACGCAAGACCTCCTCTGGAGTAGCCTAAGGCAGGCCCACGAGGAGCGGAGATATCAAGGCGGGGCAAAACCTCACGAGGCCCTCGTGACGTGAGCCATGATGCACGACACCAGGCGGGCGCCAGGCGGGCGCTAGCGCGTGCAGTGTCCTTATTTCCTTTTTGGTGCTAAGGAGGCCAGCGCAGGCGAAGAGTACCGAGGCATCAGGCAAAGCTTGCTATATTGGTGCAACAAGACCAAGACCAGGAGGACGGCGAGACGGAGGTCATCGGGGAGCCCAAGATGACGTCACCACCAGAGCTTTTCGCAGGCGAAGACCACTTTTGTCAGGATAGCTTGTACTAGCTGTCCCCCTTCAAATTTGCCCGCCGTTGTTGGCTCCCTTCCCACTCGATATTTGGGAACGGGACCAGGGCCTCTATAAATAGGACTAGCCACCACAGTAGGAGGCAACTGATCTCGAACTGATTCAGATCATCCTCAACTAAACAAGCACAAGAACACCTCAACCTCAGGAGGCTGTTCTTCCCCTTGTACAGTTCATCATCAGCCCTAGAGGCAATCCACCACAACCACACTGGAGTAGGGTATTACACCACAACGGTGGCCCGAACCAGTATAAACCTCGTGTCTTTCTGTGTTGCGAGTTCGTCGAGTTCGTCTGCGAGATCTTAGCGAGCTAGGGCGTAGATCGGTAGGAGGGAAAGACTTCGCGCGCACCCCAGAGTTCGAACCTTAAGGGTTTGCCGGAACCCCACATCCGACATTTGGCACGCCAGGTAGGGGTGCGCCGTAGCTTCCCTTCCATCAGTTCATCGCTCCGTTGCTCCGTCGTCTCCATGGCGGACGCTCGCCGTGCTCGGGCTGAGCGTCGGGCTGCCCTCACCGCCCGCGTCGCTCAGACTGCTCCCGTCGGCGGGCCACCTCGTCGTTCTCCGTCTCCCGCCGCCAACGCTGCCACCGGCCCGGCGGGGAACGAGCAGCAGGCGTCCTCGCTGCATCCTTCGGTGCGGTAGGACGGCCGCACCGCTACTCCATCACTGGCCCCTGCCGGTTCTTCGTCTCACGCGCGCCGCGCTCCCATGGAGGCACGGGCCACGCTCCTCTCGGCGAACGAACTCTTGCGCTACCGCCCCATCGACGACCTCTATGAGGAGTGGCTCGACCGCATCGCCGAGCTCGTCCGCGCCGCAGGGGGCTCTCCGGCGCCGTCCCTCTCTTTGCCTCCCCCTCAACCAGCCACAGGCGACGAGGCTCATGGCGTGCCTCCACCACCTTAGCCCCAAGACGGTGCCTTGGCACCAAGGCGCGCAGCTCCGCGGCGTGATCCGCCAGGCCCGGCGCCCGCGCGCGAAGAGAGAAGTTGCCAAGAAATCCCGCGGCCGCGAGAAGCTGCACCTGCGCTACCCGCGCCACCTCGTCAAGACCGCACACCGCCCACAGCGGCGCAGCGCGGACCTCGTCAAGACCAAGCTCCACCTCCGAAGCGAGCCCCGGCAACCACGGCTGGCTGCCGCGCCTTCACCCCCGAGCTGCGTAGCGTCGCCTGGCCACGCAAGTTCAAGCCGGACCTGCCTCCTCGCTACGACGGCACCGCCGACCCCGCGGAGTTCCTGCAGCTCTGTGAGCTGAGCATCAAAGCGGCCAACGGCGACACAAAGGTCATGGCGAACTGGTTTCCCACGGCTCTCAAGGATGGAGCTCGCTCCTGGCTCCTAAACCTGCAGCACGGCTCGATCTCCTCCTGGGACGAGATGCGCGACCGCTTCGTCACCAACTTCCAGGGCACTCGCGACCGCCCACCGGCCGCGGGTGATCTACGCCGCATCAAGCAGCAATTAGGAGAGACCCTCCAGAAGTACATCCAGCACTTCAACAACACCCGCCTCAAGATCCCCAAGGTCACGGACGAGGCCATCATCTCCGCGTTTTCCGACGGCGTCTGCGACGTCAAGATGAAGGAAGAGCTCGCTATCCACGAGGAGCTCAGCACATCTTAGGAGCTGTTCAACCTGGCGACCAAGTGCGCAAGAGGTGAGGAGGGGCGCCTCCCTCTCCTTGAGCTGCCAGCCATGGGCGCGGAGGAGAAGAAGGCCAAGGCCAAGGACATGAAGCGCAAGGAGGCGGTGGTACTCGCAGTGGAGCCCGACACCAAGCGAGGCAGAGATCAGCCCGAGTCATCCAAGAACAGCCGACCGTTCTGCGCCTTCCACAACCTGAACACCCACAACACCAGCGACTGTCAAGAGCTCAGAGCCATACGGGGAGGACGCTTCGGTCGACGCCCCGAGCGCAACGACCGGGGCTACGGTTGTGGAGGAGGACGAGGAGGCGGACGCTGGGACGACCATGGCCCGCGCCAGGAGTGGCGCGACCGGCCTCGTGAGGACCGCTGGTAGGACCAACCTCGCGAGGGTGTCTGGAGGGACCCGCCTTGTGAGGATCGCCCCCAAGGCAAAACTGGTCTTCCCCCGCTGCCGCCACCAAGAAGGAACAACGACCACCACTAGGACGAGGGGGCTGGGGGCTTCCAGGAGCCGCGTGCGATCACCTGCATCTTGGGCGGTGCCCAGGCCCCAACCTCTCAGCGCATCTTCAAACAGTTCGCTCGCGAGGTGAACGCGGTGCTCCCCAAGCTCGAGGCCACGCGCCCGCTCAAGTGGTCCCAATGTGCCATCACTTTCAACTTGGCGGATCAGCTCAAGTGCGCAGCCACCGCTGGCACCCTCCCTATGCTGTGTTCCCTAGTCATTAGCAATGTGCAGGTCACCAAGACCCTCATCGACGGCGGCGCAGGGCTCAACGTCCTGTCCGTCGACACGTTCGACAACCTCCAAGTGCCATATGAACAGCTGCAGCCCACCAAGCCTTTCTCAGGAGTGACCGACGGTTCCACCACACCGATAGGGCAGGTCCGCCTGCCTGTCACCTTCGGGGAGCGCAAGAACTACCGCACCGAGCTCATCGACTTTGATGTCGCGCACATTCGTCTGTCGTACAATGCCATCCTCGGGTATCCAGCCCTGGCCAAGTTCATGGCAGTCACCCATCATGGCTACAACATCCTCAAGATGCCGGGAAGCGGAGGAATCATCACGGTCCCGTGTGAAGAGAGGGATGCAGTGTGCTCCCTCGAGCGCGCCTTTCAAGCCGCAGCAATCGACGACCCCGACAGCAGAAGTGAAGGCCCTCCGGAGGCCATCCCCAAGAAGAAGCAGCTGTGCCATGCAGGACCTCAGGAGGATGGCGACGTGGCAGGAGCCTCATCAGGATCAGCGCCCGTCCCAGGGGCGCCTCCCTCCATCGCATAGGAAAGCGCGCCCGGCGCCCTCCTTGGGCATGGCTCGGGGGCTCTCTTCTGGAGGGCCTCTGACCTTGCCAACCTCACGAGGGAGGCGCTTGGGCACCACTTGGAAGCATGCTTCGCAGCACACGTTCCTCAGGACAGCACAGGGCAGGGAGTGCCCACCACTCAGGAGTTCGTCACCAAGACCACCCAGGAACTGCAAGAAGCAAGAACCATGCGCGGCGACAGCCACTCACGAGGCGCAGCCCCGCATCCTGGTGAGGATGCTGGGCTGCGTGTCTGCATCGACGTCCCCGGGCTCAACAGGGCCGCATCTCAGGAGCGCTTCTGGCAATCGCGTGTGGGCCGCTGCGAGGGCCGACCACACAGCTACGTTCGCATGCCCTTCGGCTTGCCGAGCGTGGCGTCAGCCCATCAACGCGACCTGCGGCGTGTCCTGGCGGCTCAGGAGGCCAGGTACCATGCCGTCCTAGAGGAGATGGAGACAGTCTTCAGGGAACCTCCCGAGCCCCCCGAGGCTCAGGGCTCTGGCGGCTCATGAGGAGTCATTCCTTCAACGCACGCCTTCAGCTGCACCAACTCTACTTCGTCTACAGAACCAGGTGACATCATCCAAGCTCGTTTAGCTGGGAGCGCCCCTCGGGCTGCATTATTCCCAGGCCGCATGGGTCCGTCCCTATGGCATGTATCCCTTTTACTTATGTCTTTAGCTTACCTTGCTGGCGGCGCCCCTCGGGTTGCATCATCCCCAAGCCGTTCGGGCCGGACCCGGTGGCATGTATCTTCCTGCATTTACCTAAGTTGATCTACTCTCCATGCTTGGCCTACCCACAGCTATCGCATGCTCGATTGCCGCCCGCCACGGGTCTGTTCATCCTATGCGATTCGCTTGCACGTTAAAAGGGGGCTCCCGAGCATCGCGACTCAGGAGCTCTTACTGGCTCTCCAGCCCTCACCCCCTGGCCTTGACCACGGCATCGCGACCTGGCATACCAGCGGCGGCTGAGCTCGCTCGAGGGCCGGGACCTGAGGAGGTAGAGTGCTTGCATCTAACTGCCTTGCAGGAACATACAGTCACCAAGACTCAAGACCAGGCGCAACCCGCCTTGAGGTAGGGCCTCGTGAGTCCCGCGCTGGCTCACGAGTGCCCAGATACACCTCGCAGCCCTACCGTGCAAGCCACGTGTCAGGGCGGGGCTGTACACGCCCCGGGGGCTCCTCTCGGAGGGGGCCCCCCATCCCATGCCCAAGTGGAAGCACCATGCTCCGCGCTGGCTGTCGACACTGCCGAGGAGCGGCTATGCCCGTGCACAAGCGGAAGCACTATGCTCCGCGCTGGTGATAAACAACTAAGGGCGACCCCACGGTCGTGCCAACCTCAGAGAGCCTAGAGCTTAGTGTCCAGCCTTACCGCAACGCCTCCCCTTGGGAGAGCTACGCATGGGGGCTGGGCACGGGGGCTGCGCTCGGGTCACGCCCAAGCGCACGCCACCCAACCAGGTTCCCCAGACCTGGGCATCGCGCGCCCCTCCTGAGGCCTCGGCGAGGGCAGGTATGGAAATTGTTTGCACGTCAAGGGGGACTCCCGAGCATCGCGACTCAGGAGCCTAACTGGTCATGTAGCCCCTCACTCCTTGGTCCGTCCTAGTCTCCGGTCGGCCCAATGGCGGTTGAGGGATGCATGGGGCCGGGCTCTGCCGACGTAGAACATTAATCTATCCTCACGAACTCTCCCTATATGCTGTTTGCGCGTCAAGGGGGACTCCTGAGCATCGCGAGTCAGGAGCCTAACTGGTCACGTAGCCCCTCACTCCTTGGACCGTCCTGGTCTCTGGTCGGCCCAATGGCGGTTGAGGTATGCGCGGGGCCGGGCTCTGCCGACGCAGAACAAAGCAAATAGGAAGGAAATCGCAAAATCTCGAAGCTAATATTACAAGCATATTGTTCTCACAATACCAAATGAAAAGTCTAAACGCCTCCACGAGGCCTGATACATGTTGCAGGAACGAAACGGGAAGAATAGCCGCAGGTCACCCCTGGATATCGCCATCGCCTGCGGAAGGTGCTCCCCCGTGGGCAGCGATGTTCTCACCTTCACCACCGGCCGCAGGATCCGCGGCGTCGCCAGACAGAGGATCAGAGACAAAGCCGCGGAACCTCCCCAGCAAGGCCTCCACTTGACCTTGTACAGCTGCGGCGGCGGCTTCGTAGTGATCTTCAGCCACAGGCTCCAGCAGCTCGTCAAGGTGAGCGTTGGGGTCGCGGAGGTGCAGATGGCTGAAGACGCGAGTCAGTGCGGCTGAAGACAGGACGCGAGCCTCTGCCTCCGCCATGGGACTGAGGCCATCAACGACCTCCTCAAGCGCCTTCACCATGAGAGGAAGCAGCTGGGCGGGGCCGTCCTTGTCTGTGTCCAGCGGCTTCTCCAGGCCGTGCTCGTAGAGCGTCTTCAGCGCCTTGCGAGATCTCTTCTCGAGATCGGCGAAGGCCACGCAGTCTTCGGCCAGGACTTGCGCCTTGGCATCAAGATCGGCCTCCCTCGTCCCCATATTCCGCTCCAACTCTTCCAACCGGTTGCGCTCGGTAGCCTGCTTCTTCCCCAGCTCCACAAGCTCAGCATCACGGTTCTTGGCGGCTTCCTCCCGGGCCTTCATCTCCTCCTCCTTCACTTGGCGGCAGCGTACCTCATCAGCATGCTTGTCGTTCAGGCTCTGCAACTCGCCCTCCAGCACTTGGCAGTGGTCACGGGCGGCCTTGGCATCTTTCAGTGCTGCCTCACGATCGGCTACAGCGCTGGCGGCTCCTTGCTTCTCCTTCTCGGAAGCCGCAACAGCCTGGCCCAGCGTCGCGTGAACCGCCAGGTCGGAGTGAAGCCAACCAGAGGCCAACTCCAGACGCCTGGCCACCAGGCGCAGGTCCGCGCTCAGGAGATCCGTCTGCAGCTGGGCCATCTCCGAAAGGGCATGCTCCAAGACGGCAGCAGGAGCAGAAGAACCAGGGAGTGGAGGTGCAGCAGTGGGAGGAAGCGACATCGTCACCAGGGCTTGGGAGACCGCGGGTCCCGGAGCAGCTAGGACCTCGTCAGCCGCGCCAAGCACCGGCACCTCCGGGGGCATGGGGGCTGATTCCACGCGGCAATGTTCCTCTTGGGCCCGCGAGGACGACCAGGCTGGGGAGATGTGGGCGCTGCTGCCTCCTTTCTCTACGGAGGGAGGCACGGCCGCCGTATCCCCCTCCCTCTTCTTCGCCGAAGATGTCGGCCTGATCCACCAGGGGCGAGCATCAGGAAATAACAAGTACCAACAGGGATAAAGCGAAGCTCGAGGCACTTACCGGTCCACCGCGAAGTACTCCACCTTTCACTCGGGAAGCTTGAAGCCTGATAGCATCGGGACCTGAGGAGCAGGCGTTCGGGCTCCGGCGGCGCCAGGCGGTGCGGAGGCAGAATCGGATCCAGCCCCAGGAGGTGTTAGGGTGGAGGCGGCACCACGGGCCACCAGCGACGACCTACCCTTCGTCGGGATGAGGGGTTGCTCCCTCTCCCCTTGGTAGGCGTCGACCTCGGCATCATCAGGAAGGGCGCGGAGAATCTCGGCCTTGCTCAGAGGTGAAGTCTCCCCCACCTCTTCCAGTGTCTTCTCTGAGTCCACCTCCTCTTCCCCCTCTCCGCGGGACTCGCCAGAAGACACCTCCACTTGTTTCTGCGCCGTAGGAGCTCCCGGAAGCGCCGGCGGCACCAGCCCGTGCGCATCAAAAGTCGGCCTGGAGGCGACGAATTCCTCCCGGTCCCTGCGTTGGAACAGGGAACGAAGGCGCTAGGCGGGTACTCCTGGTTGTCCCCGACTATGAGGCGCAGGACGGCGTCCAATTCATCGCCAGGCAGGTCCCCCGGCCTCAGGCGGGTCTTGTTTTCCTCTTCTTCAAGCTCCCAGAGGGGGCACACGCGCACCTGGAGTGGGGCAACCCGCAGCATCAAGAACTCCCTCAGGAGCATCGCCCCCGTTATCTTGGCCGCCCTCGCGTTGCCCGGCTTCAGGTCGGTCATCATCTGCCCCAACACTGACGATGCCCGCTCATTGACAAGCTCCACCTTGGGCCACCCCTTGCCCCGCCAGGGCGCCTCCGTCGGCAACACCAGGCACGGATCGACGCACTTGGCGTCCATCATGACCCATTTGGATCGAATGTTGTCGGCCCTCTTCCCGGTGCTCGAGATCGAGTTGGCCTTGCCAGACGCGACGAAGTTGGCGCATCCGGAGATGTGACCCTTGCTGACGCGGAGGAAGAAGAAATGGCGCAGGAGCGCCACGGACGGCATCACGCCCAGGTACGCCTCACAGTAGTAGGCAAAGATGGACATGAGGAGGACAGAGTTGGGATGGAGATGCAACGCATGTAGCCCGTAGTGGTCGAGGACTTCATAAAAGAAATCAAAGAAAGGGAGGACCAACCCAACGGCGACGCTGCTCGAGAAGAAAGGGAAGAAGGTGCTCCCCTCGGGCTCCGGCTCGTCGTAGGCGAGCCGAAGCTCCGTCTTCCCCCACTCATTGCTCTCCGTCGCCGTCAGAAGACGCACGGAGGCGAGGCTCTTCTTTGTGACAGTGGGCGCCTCAAGAGCGGGCTCGTACCAAGCTGGAGCGGAGGAAGTCTTGACCTTACGCGGCGCCATGGGCGGCAGGTGCAGAGCAAGGTTGAAGCAGATCTGGAGGTAGCGGCGGTGGAGAGCGAGAAAGGGGATCTGGGGTGAGGCGACGAAGAAGCAATGAAGGCAAGAACTGCTCGCGCCAGCCTTTTGTCAAATCAAGCAGTTGCCGAAGCAGCGTGGGGAAGCGAAGACGCCCACGTCCAATCAACCGCCACGCGTCAACCGAGGCCGCAGGCTTTTAGGGCCTGCGATGCTCCGAACTTGACCCTTGGCTTCGCCACGAAGCCAAGCCCGAGCGCACCTTGGGCCCGGGGGCTACTGTCGGCGTTCTGGGAATGGGGGTCCCCAGACTTGCCTGCCTGCGGCCCACGGCGTGGCTAAGCCAGTAGGCCGTACGGCCCATCTTCATCAACAAGGCATCCAAGACCCTCACGAGGGTCCAAGCCTCGCGAGGCGGACAACGCAAGACCTCCTCTGGAGTAGCCTAGCCAGGAAGGCCCACGAGGAGCGGAGATATCAAGGTGGGGCAAAACCTCACGAGGCCCTCGTGACGTGAGCCATGACGCACGACACCAGGCAGGCGCCAGCGCGCGCAGCGTCCTTATTTCCTTTTTGGTGCTAAGGAGGCCAGCGCAGGCGAACAATACCGAGGCATCAGGCAAAGGTTGCTATATTGGTGCAACGAGACCAAGACCAGGAGGACGGCGAGACGGAGGTCATCGTGGAGCCCAAGACGGCGTCACCACCAGAGCTTTTCGCAGGCGAAGACCACTTTTGTCAGGATAGCTTGTACTAGCTGTCCCCCTTCAAATTTGCCTGCCGTTGTTGGCTCCCTTCCCGCTTGATATTTGGGAAGAGGACCAGGGCCTCTATAAATAGGAATAGCCACCACAGTAGGAGGCAACAGATCTCGAACTGATTTAGATCATCCTCAACTACACAAGCACAAGAACACCTCAACCTCAGGAGGCTGTTCTTCCCCTTGTACTGTTCATCATCAGCCCTAGAGGCAATCCACCACCACCACACTGGAGTAGGGTATTACACCACAACGATGGCCCGAACCAGTATAAACCTCGTGTCTTTCTGTGTTGCGAGTTTGTCGAGTTCGTCCGCGAGATCTTAGCGAGCTAGGGCGTAGATCGGTAGGAGGGAAAGACTTCGCGCGCACCCCAGAGTTCGAACCTTAAGGGTTTGCCGGAACCCCACATCCGACAAGTACAACATACGTTCTATGTCCTAAGACCTGAGCTGACACATCTACTCGGGATGGTGACAGACTTTCTTTGGGCCGACCTAATGCTACTCCGTGACTGGGTAGTTACAAAGGTAGGTTTCAGGCTTGTCCAGACCCATGCTGCGAGACATGGTCGAGCAAGATGGGATTTGCCCCTCCGACCAGGAGAGCTATACTCTGGGCCCCTCATGTGATCCGACCAGGATAAGCATGGCCATGCGACAAGGATTATGAGATAATCCGGATAGTGGTCGGCATCACTGGAACGAGAAAGAGGTCGGGCTGGCACAGGGATGACAGACTCGCCTTGAGCTCGACAACATATATCGTGTGGCAAAAGGAATTGAAGTGTGATGTACAGGTTCGCTAACCAGCTTCATAGTCTGCTTGGTGTTCGGCATGCCTCGCTAGAGGCCGCTACCAACCGTGCAGTTCGGAGGTGATCCGAACTGCGACCAAGCCGACTTGAACCTAAGGGGTCGCGCGCTTAAGGGAAGGAACCTACGAGGTCGGATCCGAGGACACTGGTCGGATGTGATCCGAGCTGTATTCGGATTGTGGCCGAGTAGACTTATAGGCTTTAGGGTCCGTGCGAGGCCCAAGTGTTGAGCCCGCGACGGACGCCTATATATAGTGGAGGTGCGTCACACTCATTGAGTTGATCGCTTCAGCGTTGTCACTAGGGTTTGCATGTGTTGCGAATAGACATCTCCACTCGCCGTCGAACATGTGATCGGACCTAGCAGTCCGCCGCACGGTGTTCCTCCTGCATGCGCGGATACCGTTAGAGGCGGTGCACCTACGCCGCTCCGGCGAACTTGTAAGTGGGACCGGATGACCGGCTGTTTGAGGGAGATCGCATGAGGAGGAGACGATCCACGCGGACGCGCTGCCCCAACTCTTCTTCTGCTGCACGGCACTGCGCGTCTAGTGGAAACCAACTGTGATCCATCTCCCGTAGCATGTTCTTGGTTGTTCTGCGCGTAGGAAATTTTAATTTGCAGTCGACGCACCCTACCATAGATCCCAACATACCATCCTCGCGGCCCGAACCTGGGTAAACAAACTATGTTCTGACTGCTAAACCTGCTCTTCTCACAACCCCGCGCCCCGTCAGCCCTAGTAGGGATTCCCGTGATCCCATAGGTGTCGTTTCCTAGACATCTTTGGCGCGCCAGGTAGGGGGCGCAGTTGGGAGAATCTAATCTAGCAGTTAGCCTAGAAGTTCTTCATCGCCATGGCTCCCAAGAAGAAGACGATCACGGCGATCGGCTCGTCGGGAGTCGAACGGCCCGTGCCAGTGCGGACGAGCAGCGGGCCGGTCGCGGACATAACTCGACCCGCGGCCCGCGAGCACCAGCATCACTCTGGCGGTCAGAGCCCGGTGAGCGGCGTCGTTCATGCGCTAGACGACGGGCCGCGCATCGCCAAATCCAAAGACGGGGATGGGCCCCCCGCAGGCGGCGCGGGCCCTCCAGGGGTGTCACTGTGCCCCCTACGGGCGGCGCAGCAACCTCCAGGACGCCCACGCCGGCGCCCGCAGCGCGCTCTTCCCAGGGTGCGTGCGACGAGCAGCGCCACGACGCTGGAGACCCCGGACACCGTCGTGGGAAGAGTCTTGTGCATCATCTACGAGACGAAGGAGGCCGGCATTCCCGCCAAAGTGCTGGCGAAAATGGCGCGCAACCGCTTGACCGTGATAGGGCTCCTTCTAACATGGTTAGAAGTCGAAGCGCGCCACGGTCCACACAGCTCTCGCCACCACCCACGCCAGCAGAAGCTTTGGCGCGCGCGCAGCTACTCCTCGACTTCCCTCCTATTGCAGAAAAGCTCGATGAGTGGAGGGCCACCATCCGGAGCCTTGTCGGCGTCGCCAACCAAGACGTGCCACGGCCAGCGGGGCCCTCAGGCCGGCGCTCCGTTGAACCACCACATGCCAACAGTGGAAGGGCTGGAGGTGCTGCGGCCACGGTGCACTCTCCTCCTCCTCGCCAGCCACCGCGGGTGTCGGTCCGTCATGACGATGCTTGTGATAATATTTCCGTAGCGTCGTCCGACCCACGGACCCACCGCGACCAGCGCCAAGTCCTTCGAGGTGAGCCCATGAAGACGCTCGAACCACCATCGAGCGCCGACGCGATACACGCCACCAGTCAGATAGGCGGGCAGGGCCCGCTATGGACCACCCAGAACCGGGAGGATCCGGCGGCCTACCTTACGAGGTGGGTTGCCCGGCCTTTACCCGTGAGCTGCGGTAGTTCCAGTGGCTGTCCCACCGTACGTTCAAGCCCGGCGTCGGCGAGAAGTACAACGGTAAGACCCACCCGTCGGAGTTCCTCAGCATCTACACCATCGCGATGCAAGCCACTGGGGCTCGCAACGACAAGGTGCTTGCGAATTACTTCCCGTTGGCCCTGAAACCCAATATCATGTCTTGGTTGATGCACTTGCCAGCGGATTCCATTTCATCTTGGTCGGATATGTGTCATGAGTTCGTTGGTGCCTTCACCGGAGGCCACCAAGCTCATGGCCAGGCGAGTGATTTGCATATCATTCCCCAGAAGGAAGGTGAAAACCTGAGCAAGTACATATAGAGGTTCAGCCGGGTGCAATACAACATCCCAGATGTTCATCCTGCCGCCGTGATCAGCGCGTTCCATCAGAATGTGCACAACCGCAAGATGCGTGAAGAGCTGGCGATGAACAAGGTCAAGGATGTGGCCGAACTTTATGTTCTGGCCAACAGATGTGCCCGGGCGGAAGAGGGAAGGAAGTACCCCGGCGAGGACGCCGGCGTGGAAACTGACTCTACGAATGAAGACACCGCCACCCCGACAAAGAAGGGCCGGCGCCGCAACAGGAAACGCAAGGATAAGACCGTGCTTGCCGTCGAGGGATCCGAGGATGCCAGCACTGGCAAGAAAGCCAAGGTAGATGACCCCGGCAAGGAAATAGCCGGGTGCGCCGCCTGTCGGGCCTTGGTGGTTGCTGACAAGCCGGGAGGCTCCGACAAGCAATACTGCAAGATCCACCGCACCAAGGGCCACGACCTCCAGAACTGCCGGCAAGTCGAGCTGCTTGCTGAGAAACAAAAAGCTGAGTATGAGAGGCGGGACAAGGAGAAGGGCTAGGATGGTGCCGAGGGATCCGGCAAAAAGTGTGGCGGCCAAGGAGGTCGCCGCGGCAAGGATAACCATCAAGAGAGGCCCGCTCGGGGCCGCGACAAGAAGCAAGAAGATGATGATCATGACGAGGACGACGAGTCCGGCGAGCAAGAGTTTCAGAAGGCTACGGAGGCCATGTGCGTCGATGGTGGCGCCTCGCTGCACACTTCTCACCGCCAGCTCAAGCAGTGCGCGCGTGAAATCACAGCGGTGGAGCCATCGTTCGACGCTCAAAAGCCGCTGAAGTGGTCCAGCAGGCCCATCATTTTTTACGCCGAGGATCACCCTGATCGCACAACTGCGGTCGGGTGTTTGCCGTTGTTGGTTTCACCAATGATACGCAACCTCAAGGTGAACAAGATGTTGGTTGACGGCGGGGCCGGTCTGAACTTGATCTCACCCGTTGTGATCAAAAGGCTGCAAATTCCTGACGGAGACCTCGAAGAGACGGGCACGTTTCAAGAGGTCAACCCGGGAAGGAGCCAGCCGAAGGGGAAGGTCACGCTGCCTGTGACGTTTGGAGGCGAGTTGAACTACAGGACGGAGAGGATTGTCTTTGATGTAGCCGAGATCCCTTTGCCCTACAATGGGATCCTCGGCCGCCTGGCACTAGCCAAGTTTATGGCGGCGTCGCATTACGCCTACAACATGCTAAAGATGCCTGGGCCGATGACCATCATCACCGTTCCCTGCGACAAGAAGGATGCGTTGATCTGCGCCGACCTACTCTACAGGGAAGCGGTTGCAGCAGCTGCCGCCAAGGCACTTGCTCCTGCCGCTGAAGCCCCGGGAGGGAAGAAGAAGACCGGCAAGACTTCTCGCACCCACTCCGGCAAGCGCACCTCTTCGGAGTGTTGTGCTACCGTCGAGGACGTGCTAGAGAGCTCCACCGGCAAGAGCAAGAAATCCAGAGCTGCGCCACCAGAGACCAAGAAGGTGTCCGTCAAGGAGGATGGCACGGGAGGGGCTTTCACCATAAGCTCCACCCTTTACAGCAAATAGGAAAGCGCGCTCGTCACTTTCCTGCGGGCGAATGTCGATGTGTTTGCATGGCAAGCATCCGACATCCCCGGCGTTCCTAGGGAAGTGATTGAGCACCATCTTGTTGTCTGCCCCCATGCGCGACCCATTAAGCAAAAGGTTAGGAAGCAAGCTTTGGAACGGCAGGAGTTCATCACAGAGGAGATCAGGCAGTTGGAAACAACAGGCTTGGTGAGGGGGGTGCTCCATCCGACGTGGTTGGCCAATCCAGTGGTGGTGCGCAAGGCAAATGGGAAGTGGAGGCTGTGTATTGACTACACAAATATCAATAAGGCTTGTCCTAAGGACCCCTTCCCATTGCCGCGCATCGACTAGATTGTTGACTCCACGGCCGGGTGTGATCTGTTATCATTCCTCGATGCCTACTCGGGCTACCACCAGATCTTCATGACAAGAGAAGACGAATAGAAGACAACGTTCATCACCCCATGTGGTACGTATTGCTTTTTACGGATGCTTTTAGGGTTTAAGAGTGCTGGCTCGACGTTCGCGAGGGCGGTCCAAATTGGTTTTGAGCCCTAGCTACATAGAAATATGGAAGCTTACATGGATGACATAGTGGTCAAAACCAAGGACAAGGCAACTCTTGTGCAAGACTTAGAAGAGACGTTTGCCAACCTGCGCAAGATCAACCTCAAGCTGAACCCTGAGAAGTGTGTCTTCGGCGTTCCGTCCGGCAAACTTCTCGGGTTCTTTGTGTCGCAGCGTGGGATCAAGGCAAACCTAGACAAGATCAAGGCTATCGAGCAGATTGAGGCGCCCAAGCGGATCAAGGATGTGCGTCGGCTCACTGGCTGCGTTGCCGCCATGAGCCGATTCATCTCCAAGTCTGCCGAGCGTGCCCTTCCCTTTTTCAAAAATTTGAAAAAGGCGGGCCCAATGGAGTGGACCCCGGAGGCCGAAGCAGCACTACAGGATCTGAAGAAATACCTCTCTTCTACACCAGTACTGGTGGCGCCTAAACCGCAAGAGTCGTTGCTACTGTATCTGGCGGCGACGAATCAAGTGGTCAGCGCCGCGCTGGTGGCGCAGAGGGAGGTCGACGAAGAGGCAGTGGCAACGGCAGGACCGGCAGATGGCAAGTCAGAGATTCCCCCGGCAGGGCCTGGTGCCGGCAAGGAAAGGCCCCCGGTGGAGTCTGACGCCGTCGGGACAGGGCCCGCGCAGCCAAATGAAGTGGTGCAGAAGAAGAAGATGATGCAGCACCCGGTGTACTTATTCAGCTCCCTCTTGCAGGGGGCTAGGTCAAGGTACTCCAGTGTGCAGAAATTGCTCTTCGGCCTCCTTATGGCCTCGAGGAAGCTGCGTCATTACTTCCAAGCCCATGAGATCACTGTCGGCACCCGCCTCCCGTTGCAACGGATACTGCACAACCCAGACGCAACCGGAAGGATTGTCGAGTGGGCCTTGGAGTTATCAAGCTTTGGGTTGAAGTTTGAAAGTACTTCAACAATCCAGACTAGAGTCCTGGAGGAGTTCATTGCAGAATGGACCTCAACGCCGGATGAAGAGATCCAGGAGACCACTCTCCCCGGCAAGGAAACATCTCACGACTGGATTATGTACTTTGACGGAGCTTTCTCGCTGCAAGGCGCCGATGCTGGTGTGCTGCTCATTGCACCCACCAAAGAGCACCTCAAGTATGTAATCCAGATGCACTTTCCCAGGGAGATGTCCACCAACACACTGCTGAGTACGAGGGGTTGCTTGCCGGTCTCAGGATCGCGGCAGACCTCGGAGTTAAAAAGCTCATCGTCAAGGGTGATTCGTAGCTTGTCATCAGACAAGTCAACAAAGATTATCAGAGCCCGTTGATGGAGGCCTACGTAGATGAGGTGAGGAAGCTGGAGGAGCGCTTTGACGGTATACAAGCGGAGCACATTCCCCGAGCGAGATGACGTCGCCGATTACCTGTCAAAGCGCGCTGCATTCAAGCTACCTGTGGAACCAGGTACTTTTTTGCTTCGGTTAACTCAACCATCCGTCGAACCATCAACGGAGCAGAACAAGCGGAGGAAATCAGGCCCCGGCAATTACTTTCTCGCTGACCCCCAGGGGCCGCCGGCAAGGGTGTTGCCGTGGGTTCTGAGCCTCCCGAGGAGCGACCGACTCCGGCAGGCCGTCAAGCTCTAGCCGTAGAGATGGCCGCTCCCATGGCAGAAGAAATGCCTTTGGTCCTTGCCATCGAGCCCCAGGCTCCGACATGGGCACAACATACCATCGATTCATCCAAACAGGGGAGCTTCCTGAGGAGCAGGAAGAAGCAGAGAAAGTAGCCCATCGGTCTGCTATGTATCAGTTCATCGATGACGTCCTGTACAGGAGGAGACCGAACGGTGTGAAATTGAAGTGCATTCCCCAAGAAGAAGGACTGGAGCTGTTGGCGGAAATACACGGAGGCATATGTGGCTCCCACATAGGGTCGAGGGCCCTTGCCGGCAAGGCGTTCCGGCAGGGTTTCTTCTGGCCCACTGCCCTCCAAGATGCAACGACACTAGTAACCAAGTGCGAAGCGTGTCAGTTCCATTCGAAGAAGCTTCATCAACCAGCTCAAGCCCTTCAAACAATTCCTCTCTCCTGGCCATTTTCGGTCTGGGGGCTCGACATACTGGGCCCTTTCCCCCGCGCTGTCGGGGGCTTTGAGTACTTGTACGTTGCAATCGACAAGTTCACAAAGTGGCCAGAGCTGGGAGCAGTGAGGAAGGTGACCGCACAATCAGCCATCAAGTTTTTCAAAGGGCTAGTCTGCCATTTTGGTGTGCCAAACAGAGTCATCACCGACAACGACACGCAGTTCACAAGCCACACCTTCATGCAATACATCCAAGACCTTGGCAGCAAGGTCTGTTTCCCTTCCGTGGCACATCCACGAAGCAACGGCCAGGCGGAGAGGGCAAGTGCTGAAGTGTTGCGAGGCCTGCAGACAAAGACTTTTGACAGGCTGCACAAGAGCGGAAGGCGCTGGATTGATGAGTTGCCGGCGGTTCTTTGGTCGATCAGGACGATGCCAAATCGAGCCACCGGCTAGACACCCTTTGCCCTGGTATACGGGGCAGAAGCAGTTCTCCCCACGGAACTCATATATGGGTCACCTCGAGTGCTCGCTTACGACGAGCTTGAGCAAGAGCAATTGCGGCAAGATGACGCAATGCTCCTTGAGGAAGATCGTCTTCGGGCGGCTGTGAGAGCAGCACACTACCAGCAAGCCTTGCGCCACTACCATAGCCGCAAGGTTCATGCCCGAAGCCTTGAGGAAGGCGACCTTGTTCTTTGGCGCGTTCAATCGGCCAAGAATTCCAACAAGTTGATGCCGAAGTGGGAAGGCCCTTATCGGGTAATGCGAGTCACCAGGCCCGACGTAGTCCGCCTGGAGACCGAAGATGCTATTCCAGTGAGCAACTCCTGGAACATTGAACATCTTCGCAAGTTTTACCCATAAGGCGCGGTTGCCGGGCTCCCCGGCAAGCCACCCTTTTGTATAAGCCTTGCCGACAAGGCATGTAACCCTTTGTACAAAGCCAGGCGCAGACCTTGAGCATAAATAAATGAAGCGCTAGTGCCCTAAGTTATAGCATGCATGCTAGGTTAAGTCTCTCCCTCGGTTAGGGTTGATAGTGCTTAGCGGCGACTAACCCCTAGCCTAGAGGTCGAGTGTGCGTCTTTCTGTCTTCTTTGGTTCGCAGGGCACGTGGACGCTTCTGCTGAGCCACTCGGAAGAAAGAGAACGAACCGACGCTCCGGCCCCGGCAAGCCAAGACTGCCGGGGGCTGAAGACACAAGGATCCAACCACGGCAAGCCAAGGTTGCCGGGGGCTTCGGGTTCAGATAAGTCTTTCATCCCCTGTTATGCATTTCCGTATGGAACTGGGACATGTGAAGCCTCATTTAAATTCTTAAACCACCGTGCTCCCCTTTTCCTGTACCCAAGAGCTATCCCTTGGGTCGGAACTTGGTTGTAGTCGCGGTGGCAAGGAAATGAATGAGGGGCCTAACTCTACTTCGTCCCTGCCTCCACCAAGAGCGTGAGAATGGTCGACTGATGTGGGGGACGGCAAGGCCTGTTGCCGGGCGACAATGTTTATCTTAAAAATAACAAGGATTCGTTCCTTGGCATGGGCCTCGCTCACGCACAAAGAACCCGGCGAGCACCCTTTTTCATTAAAAACATCCCATACAGGTACAGTTCATACGGGATGAAAAACATGAGCAATGGGATTACAAGTTTTAAATCTAACAAGTGCCCGCAGGCTTACAAACCAAAAAAAGATAAGATGCCCGTAATCCCTTTCTTGTCCCTCTCCTCAGGAGATGGAACAAGGTAGCAGGAGGGCGAAAGGAGCGCCTAGGGGAGGTGCGAGAAGCAGAAGGCACCAAGAGGGCATCCTGGTGCCGGAGCTGGAAGATGAGGCAGTGGCCCGACGATACGCGACGAAGGCGTCTGTGCCCGCGTACTCCAACTTGACGGCCGCCGCCCACCTTCTTCGCCTTCTCCAGCCCTCCTATGCTAGCCGCCCAAGGAGGTGATGGGGAACGCGCCGATGGAGAGCTTGATGAGGAAGGCCCTCGGCAGGGCGCGTGGCCGAGGAAGGGGAAATGCAGTCAGTCGGAGTCGGGGTCGGAGCCCCGCCGCTCGACGCCCTCGTCGTCGCTGTTGCTGTCGTCGTCACTCCCGCTCGAGGAGGAATCTTCATCGTCGGAGGAGCTCTACACGCAGCACTTCAGGCGAGTTCCAAGATCTCCAAAGACCTTGACGGAGAGCAGGCTGTTCTCCATTAATTTGAAGTAGAGAATGAGCCCCGCCGTCAGGCTGTGGATGCGAGCGAACGTCTTCCACCCGCGATGGAGGTACATGACGTGACGAGCGGGTAAGTCAACGTCGACCCACGTGACGCCGTTCCCGCAGCCCCTCATGTGTAGCCTGAGGGTCTGGGGTGGATCGAGCTCCATCTCCCGAGCAAATGGGGTAGGGAGACGGAGGCGACGACGCGGTGGCCGGCGCTGCGTGATGAAGAACTCACGGGGCTGGTCCCCGACGTGGCCCTCCATCGGGGGAGGCATTGCTGGCGGGGGCGAGGCCGAAATGCTGCCCCGCCCCCTCTTCCCCGAGCACCACGGCGACCTCGGCCTTGCCCCTCCCCCTTCCTCTCGTGGCCTGCTCTGCCGCCACAAGTTCTTGGGAAGGAGGGACGCGCTGTCGAGCAGCGACCCTCGCCGCCACTGTTGAAGGGCTAGCGCCACCTCTCGCCATGGCAGACGGAAGAAAGGAGCCGAAGTGAATGGAGATGGACGATGAAAGGATGTGGGATGCCATCCCCCTCGCCCTTCTTATTAAGGTGCGGGGTCGGGGCTCGGCCGCACCGCTCGGCCAATCCGGCCATCGGGGGTGCAGGGAATCGAGACTGACCCGCTGCCCCAATCAGCGACGGCCCGGTTTCCCGCCTCCACCGCCTGCCACCTGCATGGGGGACTTGTGGCGAGCGAGCAGAATTGAGGGGACGGGTGAGGCGACCGTTCCCCACCCCGTGATCGTGGGGCACGGACCCCTTGAAGGCTATGACCGGAGTCCGCCCGAGTAAATGAGCCGTGCCTCTGTGCCTCCCTCTTTTTGGGGAAGGCGCGAGCCACCTCTTTACCACGATGTGACGCATGCGTGCGGGAACCGCCCTACGCATGACCCCCACGTCGCACGCGACCCTCCACGTCGCGCGTTCAACGTGGGTCGTGGGGAAGCGCAGCGGACAAAAAGTTACTGCGGTAAAATCCGCCCACCTGCCCGCGCACCGTTTTGGGCCTAGCCTAACAACGTGCCACGCTTATGTGTGGCCCAGGCCCGGGGGCTCCTATTGGTGTACAAAAGTAGGGGCTCTCCTTTTGACCCCTTTACTTGTGCACGGGCAGTCAGAGCCATGTGCCACGACCACACCTAGCAGGGCAGAGGAGGGAAGCCGGAGAGAAGCCAAAGCACAAGATAACCAAGGCAATGCCAAGACCAGGAACACAAAGAGCAAGAGGGCGAGGTGGACTCCCCCGGCAAGGCCCTTGCCGGGGCGGCTTCCGCGGCCCCGACAAGAGCCTTGTCGGGGCAACTTGCCCAACGCCAGCAGAGCGAGCCACCCTTGAGCCCAAGGTTTCCAAACGCCGTCGACAACTACGTTGGAGCCAGGGCTCGGGAGGCACCTCCGTGGTGGCGTGCAGATCTTTGTCAAGATCATCGACACACAAGATCAGATGAGGACCAGAAGACGACGATCTCGGCGGGATCCTAGCCGAGGAATCCACAAGACCCCCGGCAAGGTCCTTGCCGGGGACGACCACGACGCCGCGGCAAGACCCTTGTTTGGCCACTGGCAAGGCCCTTGCCGAAGACACCAGCGGGGCCGTAGCCAGGCCCGCGTCTGCCAAAGATGCCACGCCGTCCCCAAGTAGCTACTGGCCCAACCAGCTGGGCAGACACCTGCGTGGGGACGGGCGGCCTCCACACCAACCCAGCAAGCACCTACGTGGTGGCATGAAAATCTTCGTGAAGACTCCACCACCGCGCCACCTCAGCTGCCTGCCTGCCTACATGGCACCACATGCATCGCTGGCCTGGGCGCGTGTCGAAGCGAGACGAGGCGGTGACGGATGGGACGGGCCCCGTTCCCGTCCCCGATAAAGCAAGGGGACACCTAAGCGACGCATTAAATGCGTCTTGTCCCGTAATACCGAGCGATAAGCTCGCGCACTGTACGCCTTTCCACCTCCCGTGTGCCACTGTGGCGACCCCTTTTGCCTATAAAAGGAGGCCCGAGGCGACCAGGAGAAGGATTCGGCTCTTTGGGACTACGCATCCACCATAGCTAGTTTGAGAGCTCAAGAGCTCTCTCAAATACACACCAAAGCAGGACTAGGGTATTACGCATCCTCGCGGCCCGAACCTGGGTAAACAAACTGTATTCTGACTGCTAAACCTGCTCTTCTCACAACCCCGCGCCCCGTCAACCGTAGTAGGGATTCCTGTGATCCCATAGGTGTCGTTTCCCCGACATTCGGCTTCCTGTCGCATAACATATGATCGATCTCTTTAACTTGAAGTTGAGACTCAAGAAGCCAAACTGATTTAGGCAACGAGTTCCAAGAGCTGGTGCCAGCAGTAGTAGCCAGTAACTCAAACACTACATCAATACAGGACTTTGGGGTTGTCTCAGTGTCTTCAATATAGTTTTTATCAGCTTTCTTGGAGACCAATAGGGATGTCTCACTATCTTGAACCTTATCTGCATTACTTCCTTTACCATTGCATAACGGGGTACACTTCTCCAATATTTTATCCGCGTTCTAAAAGAGAAACAAACAAACGAATCATAGGTTTACAATGTAGTATATGAAACTCATTTTGGTAAACCGGTTCAGTAGTAAGGTGGACAGGATAACAACATGAAACAAACATATATCTATGTATTATGGTCACTGTATGGTCTATATCATTCTAGTTTATGTTGCCAAATCAAGATATATAGTTCGAATCATATCTATTTAAGACAAAGCAACATAGACAAAATATAAGTGTGGGAAACTACACAGCAATAACAACACTTGTAATGTGCATGGCATGAGAACATAACTGTTTATTCAATTGAAACTGAAATCAACATAGAGCAAGTTACAACAGCAAACACGTTAAAGAAACAGGTTTAAAATATACCTGTTGCGCCATTGGAGTTTCAATTCCATCCTTCAAATTTGAAATTAGTTGGTATGAGTAAATACAGTGATGCAAGAGCAAAGTAGTATGAACCATAGCTACGGAACCTGACGTGAGAACAATTCTTCTTCTGCTTTAAGTGTTGACTTGGGGTTCGGAGTGGTGGTCCTCGTGCATTGGGCACTGCAGTTGCCTTACTAACTGCTCGTGTTTGGGTGCTCTCTGGTGGAGACGGTGATGTGTCAACTGGAACTGGGTTACTATCTGCTGGGGTTGGGGTTAGAAGGGGTGTAGCTGGTTCTCTGTCCAACTAGGTAGGGGTACAATCTGCGTGAGTCTGGGTTATGTGTGGTGGGGCTGGTTCTTGGGAAAGTACAACCGTGGTTCTATCTGCATCGGCAGGTAGCACGATCTTTTTTGAAGACCGTGTTTTTACTCCCACAGATATTGCCATCACCCCCTCCAATTGAAATGGCTGATAAACAAGAAAATTAATTGAATGTATAGACATTGTAAGATAGACAGGTGCAATGGGTAGTAGGGAAGAAAACAGGGCATGAAATAATTCACATTTATGTTGTCTAACTAAACAGAATAGCAGGACATAATTTCACATATATGATGGCTAATTAAACAGGATAGCATGACACAATTTCACATGTATGATGGCTAACTAAACATGATAGAATGACATACTTCAAAATATGATGACTATGTAAACAGGATGACATGATATAACTATACGATGTGTCTATTAAAGTGGTTGGCATGCCATAAATCACAAACATGCTGTCGATGGAAACATGATGGCATGATATAATTCACAGATAGAATGACATAATTCAAAATATGATGACTATGTAAACAGGATGAGATGATATAACTATATTATGTCTTTAGAAAATGAGTTGGCATGCCATAATTCAGATACATGTTGTCTATGTAAAGATCATGGCATGATATAATTCAAATATATGATTTATATACTAAGCAAGTGAGCAGAGGGCAATCGCATATATGATGTGTCAACTAAGGAGATGGCATTCAATATTGTGTATATGATGTAAAAACTGAGCATTGCAATACAACATATGCATGATATGAGTAATATAACCCTGCCAAGTTTGAGCATACACCTCAGGGGGATAATAGGACTGGTCATCTGCCTCTGAATCCTCCTCTGAAGAGCTATCTGTAACCAGCAAGATATCTGTTTCAGCAGGTAGCATTGTCTGCTATGAAGACCTTGTTTTCACTCCAGATTTCTCCATCACCAATTCAAATGGCTGATGCACAGGAAGAGCAGTTGAATATACGAACATTGTCGACAAATGCAACGAGAAATACAAAAAAAGGATGGCATGTTATAATTCACATATATGACGCTTGGCTAAACAACATGGCATTGCATAATCACTACTAGGGAAAAGGCTAGCAGCAGTGCGGGTTCTAGGTATAGCAGTAGCGCGGGAACCCGCGCTACTGATACGGCGCTACAACTAAACTGTAGCAGCTGCGCGTGTCAGCCCGTGCTACTGCTATACAAGCGTAGCAGCAGCAAGCTGTGTGAAAGCTCGCTAATGCTAATAGCTCTAGCGCGCTTTGCTGAGACGCGCTACTGCTAACTTTTCTCCACTCGCTACTGCTAATTTTATTAGTTTTTGATTTTTTTTTCTGCATATTTGTTTTGTATTTGAACAGGCTTTATACAAGAATCTTTAGCACATACAAATGTCATCATCATACACATACAAATGGCTGCGAGACCACAAATGTAATCATAGCATATACATACGAATAGTCTCATCATAATCATCATCCAACACAAAGTTGTCTCTCGTCATCATCTCGAAAATAGCGATACATGCAAGTCTCAGAATACTTGCAACTACAACGTCATCCATCTAAACAATGATATACGCGAGAAGTGCTATCACTATGAGTGATAGCGGAACTATGCAGTACATGAGGCGGCGGTTATGAGGCCTCTCTCGCGCTAGCCTGAACCTCAAGTAACTAGCTTGTGCTTCTTGTCTGCTTTTGAAGCCTTTATGGCTGGCGCCCGAGACCCCCTCCACTTGCGCCTGACACTCATACCACTCGTCGTACACTCTCGGAACCTTCCCTTCGTACACGACATAGCACTCCTTCGTCATCAAGAATGTAGGTACCTATTAGAGATGCATCTTCATCAAGAGAATGTACGATCATATGCAATAAAAATACTAGAGCAACACGAAAAAGAAAGGGTTAGCAACTAGATGCAACATATAGTACGCAAACTAATTAACTAGAGGTACGCATGTCATCGTACCTAAACTAACAAAGTAGTGTTACGCAAGTTCGGCAGGGACCGTGGACATCACAAAGTTTAATCGCTACAGAAAGTATACAAGTTCAAACGACACATATCATCATCATCGGCATCGTACATCACTAGAAGTTCCATCCTTACATATCATCAAGGATGGACCCTAGCTTCTTGAACGGCGTGAGGTCATGACGTTGCATGCCTATGCGAGTTCAGACGTCAGCTCGTGATATAGGGCCGTGGTGGAACATCCCCTTCTCATCGATGACTTCTTTCATGATGATCATCGCAATGTCCCTTTGGATGCGAAAGAAGTCATCTCTAAGTTTATAACCTGCTTCTCCATGAGATTCTACCCACTTGCGGATATGGTCATCGTTTCTGGTTGTCATACGAAGCTTTTGGTGAGCGCCGGGGTCGGGGGCGAGCGCAGGGGCGCGGTGAGGGCAGGGCTCCGGCGGCGCGACGGGGGAAGAGAGAGTGTGGGGATTTGGGGGAAAAGAGGCGGGATGAAGAGAGGAGTGGGGATTTTGGGGGTTAAGTGGGCATAGCAGTAGCGCGTTTAAGCAAAATGCGCTATAGCTACTCTAGGTAGCTATAGCGGTTTTATGGGGAAACCGCTACTGCTATCTTGACTAGCTGTAGTTCTTTTCTCAAAAAAGTGCTGCTGCTATAACCAATACCTATATAGCAGTTTTCCTATTTGTTTCCTTCTATTTTCTTTTCCTTTATTTTCTCTCACTTTTTTTTCCGAGAGTAGTGAATGAAGGGAAGGCAATATATATTGCATCATTTGACGGTTAAGTATGTATACAAAATAGGAACATATATATTACATCATTGGACCCATGCATAATAATGGCTAAGTGTGCATACAAAATAGGAACATATATATTACATCATTTGACCGATAACATACGGTTCCTCAGCGTTGACGTTTTCATTTTTGAGTGAGCTTCTTTCCCTTCTTGTTCGTTGAAGAATAATTGAGCCCCTCATTGTGACTTTTCCTTTTCCATGGAGTACGATTTTTCTTAGGTAATGTAGTATTGATTCTTCTTTTGATGCTTCATCATCATCGTCATCTTCCCTCATTGGGTTGCCGTACTGGTCATAGTATTCCTCGTTGGCGACTCCATCCATTCCAATGATGTTCCTTTTGCCTCTCCTCACGACAACATGGCTGGGATTGCGCGGGTCGGTTATGAAGAAGCATTGTGTCACGTGCTTAGCGTGTACCCATGGCTCGTTTTTTGCGATAGCGTTCACGGTAGCGCTCTTGGCGTCGGGTATAGTCATGGTAGTGAAATACCGGTTTTCTCTTTCGACATTCTTAGCCCATCTTACACGGAACATCATCGTGTTGTGCAATCCAGAGTAGTCAGGCTCCTAGATCTCCTTGACCCTTCCATAAAATCTATCAGTTGCGCCGTTGTCGCTGCCGGTCATGCATTCCATCGTCACCCCTGAGTTCTGATCATCACTGTCCATATCTTTGGCCTCCGTGTAGAACGTGTATCCGTTGATATCGTATGCCTGATAGGTTACGAGGTTGGGCGAGGGGCCATGTGCTAAGGCGTATATGAGCAATCTGTCCTTAGAGCCCTCTCCGGGGGATTAGCAATAATATGCTCTTTGAACCAATGCAGGAAAGTGGAGTTGTGCTCTCTAGTAACTTCGGCGTCCGTCCTGCATACCCCCCGGTCATGATACTTCTTTGCGATAATTTCTTTGTGCAGTGCCACGAAAGGATCTACCTCGTCTAGGTGTTGTAGCACTACCAAGTTTGCTTTGTCAAAGTCGCTGCATCGATTTGAATATGCCACGTGCAGTTCCCTGCGACCGTTGGAGTGACCTTCTCCTTCGAGCCTCCCATTGTGCTTGTTAACGGGCAAACCAACACCAACACCAGGCGGCTGGTCTGCGCCATATAGAAAATTCTCGCAGAAAGAGATGTACTCTTGTGTTAGATAGCCCTGGACGATGCTTCCATCCGGACGGGACATGTTATGAACGAATCCTTTGATGATCCCATTCATCCTCTCAAACAGCATCATGTTGTGCAGGAATGACGGCCCCAGGTGTCACATCCCTAGTCCTGGTATGCACTAGGCTAGCCCTCCATGTGTGCATCATGTTTAAATTTTCAAATGAACTTGAAATGGGGGATGTTCAAACCCTAGCATAAAAAGGAATCCACCAGGTTCAACTAAAATAATTTTCAGTGAACCCAAATTGCCTTAAAAAATGTTCATCATTTTTGGAAAATGCTGGAAACAGCAACCAGAGGTGATGCACATTTTTGCATGACATGTTGGATTGTTGAATTAACACATATTGTATTTTGGATTGGAGGAAATAAATACTATAAATACTTTATTGCTCCAATAATTCTGATTTTTGTTGAGGGGCTTTGGAATAATCCTTTTAGTCCCTGAAAAATGTATCAGAAGCAACAAATTTAGTTTGGTTCAAAAATCAAATTAAAACAAATGTCAGAAATAGAAAACACAAACAAAATAAAGAAAGAGAGAGAAAGAGTTACCTGGTCCACTTATCTGGCGGCCCAGCTCCGGCCCAACACTGTTGGCCCAGCCCACGGCGACCTCCTGTCGTCTTCCTCCCCTCGCCCCAAAGCTGCTGTTGTCGCCGCGAGAGAGCGCCCACGCAGGCCGCAGGCTCCAGCTCCCGCTTGCCACCTCCTGCCTCTCCCTCGCGCCTGGAGACGCCCAGAGACCCCTGACCTCTCTCTCCCTCGCCCGCAACCTCTCCCCTCCCCTTTGCTCTCTCTCCCATGGCCGACCGAACAAGCCGGAGCGCACCGACGCCGTTCGCCGCGGCCACAACCACTCCCTCGCTCCCTCTCCGCGACCCCGAGCTCCGCATCTTCGCCCTCCTCGTCCACGCCGAGCCAAACAACCGGGGGGCACCGCATCGCCGTCCCGTACGTCTTCTTCAACCTCGGTGCCGGCGATCCCCGCCGCTTGATTCGTCAACATCAGGCCGTACCCGAGCCCGCTGAGACCTCCGTCCGACTCCCTGTGAGCTCCTCCGTCGTTACCCACTCTTCCCCGCGTCGATTCCTTGCCGTAACGCTGTTCCCCGCCATGACCGAAGCTCACCGCCGCCTGGCTTTGTCGCCGCCGTGGCCTAAGCTCCAACCACCCGCACCCTTGCACCGCATCGCGCTCCTGGTGCCTCCAGGAGGCCGCCTGGCCCCTCTACTCGCTCGCCTGCTTGCTGCAGCCCCGTGCCCGCAACCAGCCGAGCTCCGGCCACCGCCCAGCTCACTGCCGTTGCTGCCATTGGCCATCCCAGCTCGCCCAGCGTGCTCCACCAGATGCGCCTCGCTCCCAGCGTTCCGTAGCCGCAAGCCGCGTGTGAAACAATGCCCCGTAGCGCGAGTCCGGCGAGCTCTCGCCGTCGGTTTGGTCATCGCCGGCGTAGATCCGGTGATGATGACGTGGCTGTTTAATTAGGATTTAATCACCTAGTTAATTAACCACAGTGACACAGACAGTTGGGCCCCAGCGCCCCTATTTTTTTAGTTAGATTAGAAATAACCCCCTTGTTAACCGTGTGCCACTGACGTGTGGGTCCGACGCATCAGGTTTGACCTTGCCGACCCAGTTGACCTGCTGACGTCACACCAACGTCATGCTGACGCAGTAAAGCTTTCTGGAGTTTAAAATAAATCAGAAATGATTTATTTATTTCAGAAAATACCCTAAACTTGTAAAAATCATAGAAATTAATTTGTAACTCCAAATGCAAAGTGTTATATATGAAAAATGATTAGAAAAATCCAATCTATCCATCTGTACTGTTTTCATGCATGTTAGAACAACTTATGACTTCTGTTTAGGACAATTCAATTAAATGGCATTTAATCAATCACATGTGGAGTTTGAATTTGAACCACGGGTTCAAACCAACTTCATTTAAACCGTTGATAGCTGCATTAGCTCAAACCACAACATGTTGCCATGTCATGATCATGCATCATATTGTGCATTGCATTGATTGTGTTTCCTTCTCTGTTGCCGGTGTTCGTCCCCTCTCAGTAGACGACCTACCGACGATGTGATCGATGACACCGATGAAGAATTATACTATCTTCAGAAGTGCCAGGCAAGCAAAACCCCCTTGTTCTGGCTTGCTGGCTTGCCGCAGTTAAACTCCACCACCCCTTTGTTGATACCGGTGCATATGTAGATAGTTCTGATGTAAGTCTTGTTGGGTACATTTGTACTCACGTTTGCCTATTTTATGTTTTGCAGAGAGACGTCAGTCTCGCTAGTAGTTCTGTGTGGACTTCAACGTTTAGCTTGATACCTCAGCTACGATCTTATGCCCTCGGCAGGATCTGGTAGATAGTCAGGCTTCTCAGCCTTTTTCATTTGTAGATGTCTGTACTCAGACATGTTAAGTTTCCACATGTGCTTTTACTTGTAAATGTTGGGTCATGAGACCCATGTTTGTAATATCTCGCTCCTCGGAGCCTAATGAATAAATACTCTGAGTCGTAGAGTCTTGTTGTGATGCCATGTTGTATTTACACATATCGAGCATATTGTGTGTATGATTGAAATGCTTGGTATGTGTGGGATCCGACAACCTAGTTGTTTATCCTTCGTAGCCTCTCTTAGGGGGAAATGTAGTCTTGTGCTTCCATGAGCCATAGTAGTCCGCTACAGCCCGGTTCACCGGAGTCCTGCTAGCCCAGCAGTACTGCTCCAGAACACTTGACTAGCCGGCATGTGATTCACTTCGTTCCTGTGTCTGTCCCATCGGGGAAATGTCACGCGGTGACATCCGGAGTCCTGCCTAGCCTGCTACAGCCCGGTTCACCGGAGTCCTGTTAGCCCAGTGCTACAGCCCGGATTCGCACGCCGCTGACCGACATGCTCGATGTTGATTCATGTATGCCTGTCCCCGTAAGTTAGTGCCACTTTGGGTTCACGGCTAGTCATGTCGGCCCGGGTTCTTTGTCATATGGATGCTAGCGACACTATCATATACGTGAGCCAAAAGGCGCAAACGGTCCCAGGCCATGGTAAGACGACACCCGTGGGAATACCGTGCATGAGGCCGCAAAGTGATATGAGGTGTTACCGGCTAGATCGATGTGACTTGGAATCGGGGTCCTGACACCAGGTCTATTATGTCGTCCACAATATGGACACACAGATGCACCATCACGTCAAAGAACGTGGGCGGGAAGTACATCTCAAGCTCATTCAGTATCACAACGATCTCTTCCTGTAGCCTTCGGAGCTGCTTCACACTGATCGACTTTCGAGAGATGACGTCGAAAAAGTTGCAGGGACCAATAAGCGTGTCACAGACGTGCTTGTCCATTATCCCTCTAAGGGCAACATGTAGTATCTGCATCATCATCACATGACAGTCATGGGACTTCATCCCCCTGAACCTTTTCTTGTCCGTGTCTAGATATCTGCTTATCTTGCCTCAGTAACCGAAACTAACTTTGACTCCAGTAAGGCACTTAAAGAGTTGATCGATCTCAGCCTGACTTAAGGTGAAGCAAGAAGGGGGGCAATAATCATCTTCCTTTACTTTCTTGCCCTTCTTATCCCGCGCCTCTGTCTCGTCTGACTTTTTACGGGGCGGCATGTGCAGATCTTCCCTGATATTCAAATCTTGCAAGTCTTTCTTGCCTTCGGCCCATCCTTGGTCTTATCCGGCATATTCATCAGTGTCGCAAGCAAGCTCTCAAGGACATTCTTACAGATATGCATTTGATCAAGGCAATGAGGTGTATTGACTTTGTGCCAGTACTCCAAGTCCCAGAACACAGACCTCGTCTTCCATACCTTCAGCAGCGGCTCCGGCGCCATTTTCATCGTCTTTCCCGACGCGGGGCACTGCTTCCAGTTTTTCAGCAGCTCATGGATTTCGGCGCCGCTCCGCTTATGTGGAGGTCCTCGATGCTCAGCGTGACCATTGAATAGATCTCCACGGTTTCTCCACGGGTCGTCCGGTTCGAGCCATCTTCGATGCCCCATGTACACGATTTTCCCAGACCCGCCATCTTTCCTTGACGTTAGCTACTGAGATGTCATATCATCCATGCACCGCGTGCATACGCAATATCCAGGACACACCTGGCCTGTGACATATCCGTAACTGAGATAGTCGTGCATCGTCGTGATCAGCGCGGCTCTCATGTAGAAATACTCGCCTTTGCTGGCGTCCCATGTCTTCGCCGGTGTTTTCCATAACGTGTCTAACTCCTCTTGAAGTAGCCCCAGATACAGATTAATATTATTTCCTGGTTGTTCCGGCCCTTGAATCAGCATGCTCATGTGAATGTACTTCGACTTCATGGACAACCAGGGGGGAGGTTGTACATCCATACAAACACGGGCCATGTGCTATGGTTGGTGTTCTGGTTGCCAAACGGATTCATGCCATCGGTACACGCGCCGAGTACGATGTTCGTTGCATCACATTCGAAATACCGATAGAAGCCGTTCAACGCTCTCCACTGGCTTCCATCCTTGATGTGTCTCAGCTTTGGATCATCTCCATCGTCGGGCTTCTTCCTCTCTGTGTGCCAGCGCATTAGCTTTGCTTCCTTGGGATCTATGAAATACCACTGGAGACGGGGAGTGATCGATAAGTACCATACAACTTTCTGGGGACATTTCTTCCCGGCCTTCTTGTATCGAGAAGCATTGGACACCGGACAGCTTGTTTTTTCCACGTGCTCCTTCCGATAAATTATGCAATCGTTGATGCATGCATGGTATCTAACATGCGATGGATCAAGAGGGCACACGATCTTCTTGGCCTCATCCACACTAGTAGGACATAGATTCCCCGCGGGAAGAACATCCTTTAGGTACTTGAGATGCTCATCGAGGCTAGTGTCGGTCCATTTGTTTTTAGCCTTCGTCTTCAGAAGTTGGAGCGTGAAACTCAAGCGGGTCACCTCAGGATTGCAACCATCATACAATGGAGTGTTCGAGTCTACCACCAGTTGCAGCAGCTTAGCCTCCTCTCTAGAAGCAGTGCTTGAACATGAGGGTCCCGCACGATTGAACTTAGTACCGACGAACTCTCCTGCGTGGAGTACACGTTCTCTCCGCCGCCATGTCCGGCCTCTTCTCCTCCGCCATGTCCGGCCCCTTCTCCACCGCCATGTCCGGCCTCTTCCCCGCCGCCATTATCGATCATCTCTTCGTCTTGCCCCGTGTCGTCATTGCCTGATCCGTCGGCGTCCTCAACATCATCATCCTCATCTTTAATTATCCATCGAGTATAGCCATCCATGAAACCAGTCATGAGCAGGTGCGCTTCAACACGACCATCGTCATAGGGGTCGAGCCAAACTATTCCTTTGCATTTTCGACACGGACATAAAACCTCTGTCAGGTTATTTTCTTTCATGTCCTGCACCGCCGACCACAACCACCTGTCCAACATCGTTCCACTGACCATCATGAATGTCTGCACGGTAATAATAAACAAATTGATTATAAAAATGCGTGCATGCATCAAAGTCATACAAAATTCGGCATGACCGTCCCTAAAAATAGGACATATAGATCTAGAGTTTGCCCGGAATTTGCCGAAATGGAAATAAATTGACATTTCGGCAAAACATAGGCAACTCAAAAGCACAATTCGGCGTCAACTCATGCCACACACACAATTTCCATCATATCGCCCAATTATCATACCACACACACATACACATATTTCCATTCTTGCAAAAGCATGAAATTTTAATCACCTATCTCGAGATCGAGCACACGGTGGAGATGATGATGTAGGGAGATCAAAAGTGGACAAAGCTCTTCTTGACAAAGATAGATCTAGTTAGGAGGCAAATAGGTCACTTAACTAAATGCTACATCTACCTAGCTAGCTAATTTCGGAGGAGACAACTTCAACTAGTGGAGGGGGAAGGAAAAAGAGAAAGGAGATGCATTAATGGAGGTGGTGTAGTTAGCTAGGAGTAATGAAGAGAGAGAAAGGTAGGTAGAAGAGGGAGAGTAATGGGGGGAGAAGTATTAAGGAAGAAGCAAAGTGAGAGAGAGAGAGAGAGGATGTGGGAGGTAGGGGAAAGGGAAGAGAGGAGATGGGGGAGGGGAGGAGGGGGAGGGGAAAAAGGTGGTACTGTGGTCTTAGCAGTAGCGTGGGCGGCAAAACGCGCTACTGATAAGAGCGTAGCAGCAGCGCGCTTTCCTCACACGCGCTACTGCAAAGCGGGGCCAACCATGTGGCCAATTTCAAAATTAGCAGCAGCGACCGGGGTAAAAAGCGCTCTACTACTATTGCATTAGCAGTAGCACGTATCGTGACACCGCGCTGCTGCTAAACTTAGGTTGGTGGGTACTGTCGGTCAATTTTTGTAGCAGCGCGGTTCCGCAAGCACGCGCTACTACTAACTGTGTATCAGTAGCGATTGTTTTGGACGCGCGCTACTGCTAATTAGCAGTAGCGCCTCTTTTTGTACCGCGCTGCTGCTAAGATTCTGTGTATAAGGTTTTCCCTAGTAGTGAATTCACATATATAATGCCTTGCAACAATATAGCATTGCATAATTCACATATATAATGTCTTGCAACAAGATGGCATTGCATAATTCACATATATGGTAATTAGACACTAAACATGTGGTATTCACAAAAAGCATGTCTAAAGTCTAAACTAAGCAAATGACATAGCAATGCAAGATACCATACGCATGATATGAGAAACATAACCCTGCCAAGTTAGAGCATGCACCTCGGGGGGGGGGGAGAGGACTGGTCATCTATCTCTGAATCCTCCTCTGAGGGGCTATCCGTAACCAGCAAGACATGCGCTTCGTCAGATAGCATTGTCTGCTCTGAAGACCTTGCTTCCACTCCGGAGTTTTCCATGACCGTGTCGAATGGCTGATGCACAGGAAGAGTAATTGAATGTACTAAAATTGTTGACAAATTTAACACGTAATAAAAAATGATGGCCTGATATAATTCAAATATAAGATGACTGGCTAACCAGGGTGGCATTGCAAAATTGACATATATGATGCCTCGCTAAACAAGATGGCATTGCATGATTCACATATACGATAAAGAAACTAAACAGATGGCATTGACACAAAGCATGTCTAAACTAAGTAGATGACATATTTGATGTATAGAATAAGCAATGCAAGGCACCATATGCATGATATTACCAACATCAGCATGCCAAGTTAGAGCGAAGACCTCAGGGGGTAAATAGGAGTGGTCTTCTCCTTCTGAATCCCCCTCAGAACAGTTATCTTCCTCTTGATTACTATCCGAAATGGGTGAAGGGGGGCTGCCATTGCGCCCACCATGGAGCGACGTCTGCATGAAATTTTATTGCCACGCAAGGCTCGTCTCTTTTGCTCTACATGTTCAGTTCCATTGTGTACAAGAACTGACATGCATAGGAATAAAACATAGTGAGATTTTGTAAGGAGTGCATGCACAAATCCAGAGTGATGGTAGCAAACTGTGGATAGACCCAAAACCAATGATAGTAGGCAGATAATAGCTTTAGTTAAAAAATACAGATAATGGCTCCTTTAATGTTTGTTTGCACCCAACATGAAACTCATAGTAGACACCCGAGATTAACCAGATAGTAGAAAGATAGTACTGATTGCTGCCCCAATATGTACCCCACAACCATTTAAAAACTCAAGTTTCAGCCTTAGTTTGGACCTGACTCGGAGTCTAATAGGTGAACACGACGATAAAGTAGCATGTCATCATATTAAGCGATGCATAACGTAAGCAGACAAGGAAGATTGCGACCTCTCTTGCGGACCCGTGTAGTCCTCAAGGTCATCTGCTCAGTTGATGATGGTAATGCAGTTGTCGTGGCTGCCGGCGGCGGGGAAGAAGATCTGAGGCGGCGAAAGACTGTCTGGAGAGCGGATCCCTGTTGTGGTGAACCCTTCCGTCGTTGGAGCAGCTAAGCTGGGGTGGAACATAGCGCAGCAGGAGCAGGACAAATCACACAAGGTTTTCTTTGACACATATCTGTAACAGAAGTAATTGTGTAAGGGCTTGTTTGAATCTGAGGATTCTAACAATGCATGGATAGGAAATAGACAGGAATAGGATAGGAATGCACCTGCAAAACCGAGAATTTAATAACACAGGATTTCTGCCAATCTGGGTGTTTGATTCACAAGAATTGGAAGATCACAGGATGCAAAGAAGCATGGTGAGATTAAGTCAAACCACAAGAAAATGTACGGTTATTATGCTATTATGCTACTATCTCTTAGTCTTGTGCTTCATGAATAGGAATTTGAAAAGGAGGACAGGTGGAAATTAAAATTCCTATGGTTTTTCTTTCAAGGAGACAATAAAGGAACAAATCCTATAGTTTTCCTTTGCTCCATTCCTTTGAACCAAATGCATGAATAGTAGTACCATAGGAAACTTTCCAATTCCTATGTTTTTCCTTCACTTTTCCTTTCAAGCACTAGTGATTCTAGTAGGCAGGCTTGAGCAAGGAAAATCCTACACTCAAAATATGTTTTTTGCTACTTCTACTACTTTGGATCCAGGCCACTGCCCTACTAGCTCAACTCCCAGGCCCATCGACAAATGCACAGCTCAAACGCGCAGAGATAAATAATGATGGCGTTCAAGAGAGTCCATCACGGATAGCTAAGTTGCCTGGTACCTCGCTGTTTGTCATATAGTAGGAGAAACTAATCGTATTTCACGTTACTGCGTGTGCTCAGTGGACAATATATATAACATGTAGAGTAAAAAAGAGATGCAACAAGTGTACAACCTCTTTGGCGAAGCCATGTCGAGCTCAGCATGATTGGGTTGGTCGGTGAGGATGCTCTGGCTGACTTGGCTGTCAGAGGAGGGGAAGAAGATCTTAGGCATCTTGAGATGGAGCCCGGGTGTGACAGCCTGGTTTTTGCCCTCTCTCATTTGCTTTATTTTCATTTGAAGTCATTTTGAAATTTGGAGTTTTTGAATCTTTTCATATGGACTTAAACACTTGGGTACCCTTGGCTTTCAGCCAAGTGCTCCATTTCCCTCTCTAATCATCATTCCCCTTCTGATCCACCCCAAAATAATCTTTGGATTATTTTTCTTAAATGAAAAATATTCATTTTTCTCTCAAAAACCCTAGCCAAATCAGTATGCTCCAAAGCAACCCCAATTTTTATGGCCCAGAAAAATCTGAGAAAATTCACAAATATTCTTTGAACCCTAGGGCACCTTCTTGAGCAAAAATATTTCATCAATTTTTGGAATATTTTTGCTACAGAAAATATTTTCTGTTCTGGACAGAAATGGTGGTTTCTACAGCAACTACCATTTTACTTGCTCCATTGTGCCTGGGTTTTCTTGTGCATTTTCACCTTAGTAACTCATGGCTAACCTCCAAAGCACAGCCTCCAACTCCCAGCCGTTTGACCACAGTAACTGCTCAAAGTTACTGACCAAAAACTTACCTGGCATGTAAAAATTTCTCTACTGCACCTGGATCCAAACCAAATCGTGGTAACATTCAAAACTACCATGAACAACATGCCAGACATGAAGTTTGGGCTTAGGTCGGCATGAGGTCATAGTTCACGCGGTGACCACGTTCATCCAGGCGTGCTGGCATGCAGCCGACGCGCTCTGCGACGCGCCCGAGCCTCTGTTGCTCGCGTGCTCGCTTCCCCACCTGCCTAAGCGTGCCAAACCTCGCCACCATCATCTTCTCAACGTCATTAACTCCTCCCTGACACTCGCCGACGCCGGAGCTCGCCGCAGCGAGCACGGGCACGGTCCGGCCAACCCAACAGTGTGGTGCGCACTGTGCTCGTCGCCTTCTCCTCGTTCCTGTGCTTGTCTCCGTCCGCCCACAGTTGCCACGTGAGTTGCGTCGCCTTCTCCCCCTCTCACTGACGCTGCTCGTCGCCGGGCGCCGTGGACAGGTGTCCACCGGCGGAGCCCGAAACCCCCTCGCCGCTCGCCTATAAATAGAGCCGCCCCCAGCCTCCTCGAGCACCATTCAGCACTCCCGCACACCCCACAAGCGAGTAGGAAGCTGTAGCCCGGCCGGGCAAGCCGCGGGCCGCCGTCCTCGAGCTCGAGCTCGTCGGCGATCCCCTCTGGTCGCCGCGGTAGCTCCAGCCCCTCCCAGGCCAGGGCGATCCTTCCAGGGCCTCCGCCCCTCTCCGGTGAAGCCATCCCGCCCCTCTGGAGCCCCTGGAGTTGCCTCTCCTCGCCGTCTTCTTCATCTCCAGCGACCACCGTGTTCTGCCTCTGCTTGCGAGGTTGATTCCGACGCCGTTCGACCGCCCCTAGCTATGCTACGGGTACGGGCAGGTGCGCCTCAACCCCCTCTTGCCATCCCCCCCTCTCGTTTTGGCCAAGGAGCCCTCGTCGCCGGTGAGAGCTCCGGCGGAGCTGCGACTCCCTCTGTTTCCTTCTCCCCCTCCTCCTCACCTGACTAGCGGGACCCGCTAGTCAGCCACTCTGTACGCGCGTGAAGCGGTATGAGTGGTGGCGCCCCTGGGCTTTACGCCTTCAGCATCACCCCCCAGTCTGTTTATTTTTCAAATTCATTTGAATTTACAGAACACTTCAAACAACCATAACTCTTCAACCATAAGTCCAAATGAATTGATTCTTTTTGCATTTTGTTCTTTGCAAAGAAATCTAACAGCTCACCAAAGATGAGATTTTTCTGAGCTGTTTAGAATTTCTGGTGATTTTTAGAATTGTTCTTGATATTTTCTTTTTGTGTTTAAAATTATTTTCAGAGGGTGAGGCTTGTCTTGAGGATCACCAGAAAGCTTGTGAACCTCATTTGCACTAAGGCAAGCCACAACAACATTTTCATGCTGTCATTTCAATATTTATGATTTTCTTACTTGAATGAAATGATTAATCCATGCATTTAAATAACTATTGTGTTATTTATATTCTGTTAAGTGTTTGTTAGTTATTATTCTTGATTAACAGTATGTTGAAACTAGCTTAGTTGGTGAAGTAAAGCTAAGGTCTATTTGTGGTGATGATAAAAATAATTTTGTTATGCATGTTAGTAATTACTTAAAGTTATTTTCTTACATAAATAAAATGGTAAAAATTTGCTAGAAAATATTCTGTTAAGTACTTGTTTAGTCATTTTATTTCACTTACAGAATGTTTGAACTTAACTTGGTTGGTAAAGAAATTAGGATTTGTTTGTGGTATAATCTTTGCTATGCATGTGAGAAATTAATCGGAGTTATTTTTTGGCATGAGAAGATAATTAAAGTTGCTGTAAACTATTTTGGTTAAAATGAGAGTTACCCTCACCAGCAAAGTAATATGAGTTGTTGAGGTTTATGCTTAGTGTGAATATGGATGACATCGGTCATTTTCGTTACGAAGTGATGCATGTGTAGTTTTGCATTTCATGGCATGCTATGACACCGGTCATTTTCATTTTAAGTTGAACCTGGATATAACTTAACTTAAATATATCGTTGACTGGGTCATGGTGCTGCTGAATCGAGTTTTTCCCAGTGCAACCACATTTACCTTTGTGGGAAGGCCTTGATTCGGTCCATTGACATTGCCTCTGGTCGGTGCCTCCAACTAGGGAAGGTTATGTCGTGCTTACCCTGGCCCGGTAAGCATGCATAACCTTGTGTGCCCGTTGTTGAGATTATGGTACCGGGTCCCCGAGTGGGATCGTTTTGGCCACGACGGTGGTCGGTGTGTCTTTGGTAGACACGGGGCCACCCAGGACTAGCCCGTTGGGGATTGGGTCGGAGTGGCCGGGAGAGTGTCATGGCAATGGAAGGGTTTTGTCGGAATGCCGTTAGTCCACCCGAATGGGAGTGCGAGGCCATGGTTTCCGTGGTGTGGGTACAGTGTGCTACCTCTGCAGAGTGTATAATCTATCGACAGCCGAGTCCACGGTCACGGACACCTCGTAGTAGGTCCCACCATGAGTCAACGTTTAATAAAAATTTGCACACTAAGCTATGAACTTGGCACTGTTGATGATGGCGGAACGGCCATAGAGATATTCGGGACCAAATTTTGGTCGTGGTTGTGATCGCCGTAAGGATCGCGAGTTACTCTTGTTAAGACCACGTTGGTGGCTTGTTTGTGATCCGAGAATGATCACGGTTGGTAAGTTGTCCCGAGGGACGTCCGAGCATGATCACAGCATGTTTGACATATAGTGTTGCATTATTACTAATTGGTTCAGTATCATGATATTGTTTGCCATTATGATTATGCCCGTTGTGAGCTTGCAAGTACATTTAATGTACTGACCTGGCGTGTCATGCCAGATTTCAGGAAATTCTCATTGGAGAGGAGCGCTGCTCGAGTCTAGATCGTGTCCACATCGATGTCCCTGTGATATGGAGCTTCTGCTACGACGTTATTCCGCTGCCACGTAGTTGTTCTGATCGAGGCCCCTTTATGTTCACTAAATAATGTACATATTGTTCAGCCGCACCGGGTGTGCCGCTTGGCCTCGACAGCTGTTGTAATATAAACTCTGTTCCGCTAGCATGAATAAAGCAGTTGTTTCCTGTACCAAGATGTTGTGTGTTGCTAGAAGACATGGTCTCTGGGCTGGCAATGCATGGTAAACCGGTCGCTCTGAGCCGGGGTGCCACACCGGGGTACTGCTCCACTGTGATGGAGGGTCTCGTCGTTGGAGCAGCTCCGGTGAGTTATACGACACCGAGGCTGAAGCGGGACAAGAGAGACAATGTTAACCTGAGTGGAATTCTAATAGCATATCCAATAGATGATGTAAAATACATAACCACGAAGTGCTAGATGTAAAATACATCAGCCGCTCATCTCTAAACTAACTGTCGAAACTAAATTTAACTGTTGAAACTGAACTTAACTATCGAAACTGAATTTTGTTGTCGAAACTAAATTTTACTGTCAAAACTGAATTTTACTGTCGAAATTGAACGCACTAGCTAATAGCAGAAAAGCAGTAGCAGCAGCAACAATGCGTGCAAGAGCCGGTCGTCTGAATTTTTTATCCCCGGTCAGTCGATTTTCCAGCCGTTGGATACGAAATCAAGGGCCTGCAGTTCAACTTCAACCTCCACCCCCTGAGCCGCCAGCCACCACCGACCAAACCGCCGCCCTCCGCCGCCCGTGGTCGGCGGTGCGCCGCCCCGTCCACCCCGAAACCACTCCCCACCCCTGGTCCGCCGCCGCCCCAGCCATCCCTCTAGCCCCCCTTCCCGTGCCGAGCTTTTTCTCCGGCGATCCCCACACCACCGCCCCACCACCGCCGGCGACCACCACCCCCACCCTGAACCCTAAGTTAGATAGTGGGGTATCTCTCCGGCGAGCCCCCTCCCCGCTGTGGCTGG